>NC_133662.1:125903439-126203439 GCF_037893015.1 Macrotis lagotis | reverse complement strand
CCCCTTTTCTTGTTCTTGGGCCATTGTTTCCTTGTTTTGTTTATTTTTCCATCTAATAAGACTGTGTTATGCCTATTCATGGAAATGTGGTCTTGGAATTCCTATCAAGCCTTCTTCCCTTCCTACCCCCACCTCATGGGCTCTCCCAGGGTATCCTTTTTGAGATCAATTTTCTCCAATGCAAATTTCATAGAGAATTTTCAACTTAGATTTATGGTACATATTCTCATATATATATATATATATATACACATATATGTATATGTGACATGTAAATATGTGGTACATATTCTCAGGTATAAATGATTACTTTTTTTACTTTTGGACAGTTTTCTTCTCTGTATGGTGTTTTTCACCTATAATTTCCTCTGACCGCATCTAAAATAATCAAGTTAAAGACTTAGATTCTCAAGTTGAAATTTAAATCAAAAAGTAAAAAAATAAACTAGAAGTATATATTTCTAAAAAGGGCATTTGCTGCTTCTGTATGAAAAGTAACCTTTCAATCTACAAGCAAAATTAAAAATAGCCAGTTTTATTTGTGTGGCACCAAAGTTAAACCTAAAATAAAACCTTACACAATACAAAAGCTCATTCAAATTTTCATCAGTTAAGCCTCTTCTTGGAAGGGAAAACAAAGCATCTAGAGAAAAACCACAGCTGCTTTAGGATTGGTCCATAGGGATGAAAGATGAGTTTTTTTATGCCAGTTCCTCTGAATAAAATTGTTTTACAATCTGCCATGCTTCTGGTTCATTTCCCTTTGTGCTCAGGTTTAGACAAAATAGTTTATTAATTTCCCTAATTTATTTTTCTCTTTTCCTGTTTAAGAGGTGACACCTAGGAATAAATAGGGAGGAAGTGAGGAAGATCTGGGTTCAAGTTTTACTATTGAACCATGCTGGTTGTGTAACTCTTAGCAGGTTCCTTAATTGCTCAGGGCCCAGACAATTCAGCAAGACTAAAAACTGCAAAATGCATTAGTACAAAGAATTTCTTAGTCAGAAGTTATTTATGCCAATTAAATAATAAATCCAGGTCCAATCTTTTTTCCTCCTTAGTATGTAGGCAGTACACAAACTTCCTAACTTACACAAATGTTAATTTGTCACTTAAATCTGAAAAGCTAGCTTCCTAAATTGTTAAAACAGAAGATGAAATTCACCTTGGGAAAATACATGAAGTGAATAGAACCATAAGGCAAAAGTACTTAGATTTTGTTTCTAATTGTTTGAATATCATTTGCTCCCCTGCAAGAGAGTAAAAGGAAATTCAACAGGGAAAATTTTATAATCTCAGATTCTGAAAAGAGGAAAAACAAATATAATAATAATAACAATTAAAAACTACTATCAGAGAGTTTACTTAGTAAGGACAGTGTTTTCAAGTTTTCAGCATGATTTACTGGAGGAAATTATCAATAACAAAAGTAAAACAGAAGAATCCCAGAGAAATAATTTGAAACTCAAAGTTTTGAAACAGATGTTAAAAATTTGTTTTTACAAATAACTGGGGGGAAATAAATTTTTAAAAATTAATAAAAGGGGCAGCTAGGTGGCACAGTGGATAGAGCACCAGCCCTAGAGGCAGGAATACCTGAGTTCAAATCTGGCCTCAGACATTTAATAATTACCTAGCTGTGTGGCCTTGGGCAAGCCACTTGACCCCATTGCCTTGCAAAAAAAAATGGTCACACATTATCAGAGTTTGAATGAACTTCAGAAGTTACTTAGGCCAATAATACATTAACAAAAATCCACTCCCTACATTATACCTAAGAAGGGGTATTTAGACTTTAGACATTCAGTGTGGGGTAATCATATTGGCAGTCTTTCATTTTGAAGTAAATCTGTTAGGTAGAATGTTTTCCCCATCAAGCACTTAAATTTATTATTTTGTACATTCAATCCCTTATTCTTGGTTCAATGGGCCAACAGCAAAAGAAAAACAAAATTACAATCCTTCTTTGACATGTGAACCTTGCATTGGCTTCTTTCTACTCACTTCTAAATAACCCCAGTTTTTATCAAATAATCCTAAAAGTACTAGAATTTAAGGATATTAGACATAATGACTGTCTTCCTCTGAAGACTCTCTAACTTATTCATCTCCTTCTCAAAATGTGGTGCCCAGAATGAATACTGTAGGTATAATTCTGTGAACAGTACAGCTATAGAATCATCTCCTCTGTCTCTTCTAATGTAACCCAGTTAGCATGAGGCCTTTTTTGTCTATGAGGTCATATTATTGACTTATATAGAAATTATAGTTTATTTAATCCTGTCCCTTTCCCTCCTCTTTGTGAAATGAATTACTGTTCAACTATATCCACCCTAACTTGCACTATGGAAATTTATTTTGTGAATCTATATAAAAGACTTCATTTATACTGATTACTTCTCATATTAGATTTACCCCAAATAATCTGACCTGTAGATATTTTTTTAATTGTGATTTTGTCATCTATTATATCATCTATCTCTTACAGCTTTGTATCATCTGCAAATTTGATAATCATTCCATTTCTACCCTTATCCAATTCATTGATAGAAATGTGGTCCAGCATAGATTACCCAGACTACTTTACTGGACACATTCTTCCAAGTTAAATTCAATTATCTATATATGATCTAATTTTTGACTTTTCAAAGAAATCCAAGTCTAGGTCACAGATTCTTATCCTGGGGTTTATTAATTTTTTTTTAAAACCTATATTTTGATAACTTTTACAATATAATTGCTTTCTTTTAAAATTGCATATACTTTGTTTTATGCATTCAAGAAAGTTATTTTGACAGGCCTGCATGATTCATCAGCTGGCCAAAATGCCTACATGGCACTGAAAAGTTTAAGAACCCCTGATCTAATTGAACTACTATCTAGCACTAATCTTTCCATCTTTTTGATTAGAGTATCTTGGGAGCTTTATCCTTTCATTAGGCTTTCTGCTTCATCTTGCTTATTTCATACTCTATGCATCTGTGCATAGATATCTTAGTTCAAGAGATTTTGCAATCTCTTTTCTCATATTTCAGTCTTCTATCAATCTCCAGACATCTCTACTGCTTTTCTAGTTCCTATTTTTCACCTTAGTATGTAATCTATTGGATATGCACAACTATAGGTTTATATACAATGTAAGTCAGTTGTGTCTAAGCATATCTTAAAGTCTACAAAAGAGGAAAAATATTTTGAAGTTCAGTTAATTTTATGAAGCAAAAGTTTGGTTAAGATTTTAGGGTTTTTTTTGTTATTTACTTTTTAAAAATTTTACTTTATTTTCCCCCAGTTACATGTAAAAACAAGTTTCAGTTTCTATGATGAATATCAAATATCTTATTTTTATAAGAACCTTTGTGGCTGCACATTCAAAAAATATTTGCCTTAAAAACTTCTCCAGGTTCATGATCTAATCTTCTGTGCTATACACAGGCTCTGTGTTTGTGGGCACTTGTCTTCCTTTCTTTGAAGTTTCAAGTCCATTTGGTTAAATTTGTGAGAGTCTAAATAAATACAGTTCACATTTTTTTTTTGAGTAAAGCCCCAAAGGGGATAGGTTTTGTTCATTCTGTCTTTTAAATTATAGTTCAGAAGTTCAAATCCCAATTTTGAAGCCATGTTAATTATCTGTTTACTTTCAATTATGCATTTTTCTTCTGAAGCCTAGGTCTTCAATCAGCAGCAGTGAGAAAAATAACATGTATTCCTAATGCTTATTGTTTCTTGCTTAAGATTTGATGATAATATCTACCAAAAGCTCTCTAGATTCTTTACATCACTAGCATATGTGCCCACATGAATCACTGAAAGTGGATAGTAGATATCTGGTATGACAGTACTTTAAAGGTTCTCTTTTATATCAAGATACATGACCTGAAAACAGAACAGACTTCCTAATCATTGTCATAAGGAAAACAAATAGCAAGTGATTTATTTCTCCTCAGTGGGGATTCATGAATCACCACTGCTTTCATCTTCTTTGCCTAATCCTTTGGGATGCTCACTTATCCAACAATCCTTGTATATTCATATTATCATTCTTTGAAGGATATGCAGGTACTTGCTTCTTGTCTGGCTTACTCTTTCATTATCAAGAAGTCATAGTCATTCTTTTGAATTCCACCTACAAAATGGAGAGGAATTTAAACTTAATGATGTTTAAAGTCTCTTTCAGCTCTAAAAACCTATGACCCCATGATTTTTTTCTTTGTTCCAAGTATCCAGTGTCCTTTTCCTTTTCCTTCTCTTTGTCCTATTATTCCTTCTGACATTGGTAGGTTGGGATTTCCTTCTGAGACTTTTCTTCTTTATATTCACTTTGAAGCCTTCCTTCAATTTTTTTGGTTAAGGAATACTTCATTCTCCCTATTAACCTGAAGAATAAATGTATGTTTACTGATTGATTGATTGATTGAATAAAGAAATGGTCCCAGAATCCATTTGTGTTTTCTTCTAGGAGGCCAGACTGCATTTTGAGCAGAAATAGTGATTACTTCGAAATAACAATATTATAAAAATTTAATAGTCTACATAGATCACAGTTAATTCAACCTGCTCATCGTATTTGGAACAATTAGTATCCTTATCCCTTTATCATTCGTACTATTAACTCTCTTATAGAATTAATATGATGGACTACCTTTTTCTTTCATGACATGAAATTCAGTGGTTAGAAAAAAAATTAAGTTTATCTTAGAAGTAAACTTCATGATATTTATATGACCTGTACATCCTTTGGTTCTTATTTTATTTCAATATCATAGCTTGTTTAGTGAATACTCAATATGATTAAATACTTGTCATTGTATAAATAGTCTGGAATTTTTATAAGTCAATTTCTTTTTCTTGAAAGGCTAAGCTAAGAGGCTAGAAATGATTGAACTGCTTAACTGCTTTTAGATATTCTTTTATTTTAAATAATGAATTAAGCAAAAAAGAGTTAAAAACAATGGCAGCAGAAGTAGAAAAATGAATCTTATTGATTCTACCAATAGATTATGTTGTCCAAGTGGTGACAGAGGAAGTAAAGCCTTGGTAGAGTAGGAAAATATTGTTCTATGGGTATCACTGAGATTTGGTAGGATCAGAATATACAATCAAGAATGAGGTTGATGATGAGTAGTACAAAGGGGAGAAAGTGAGAATTACATAATTATTGCTAAAAAGATGATTTTATAAACTCTAGGATACTGATGTCATGCTATTAAGAACCCAAATTTCATAGATTATAAAACTAAATCTAATATTTATTTTGAACATTAACTTGTATTGATATTAAAGTAACTAAGTCCCAAATTTCCTCACCACTTCCCAAACCCATTATGACAATTTTATAAAAATGGGATAGAAATAATAGTTAGATAAGTAAGCTCTCATGGGCTTAAATGTGACCAAAAGTTAAATATAATCCTGTTAACATGATAGAGCTGCTAAAAAACAAACCGACTTAATATGAACTTATTTATGGATAGGATTAATTGATATTTAGTAAGCCACATCACCTTGCCCCTCTTAAAGAAAATGATAATAATGCTTAATCAATCATACATCCTCAATCATGAATTTAAAATAAGAGTAAAAAGTCTTTAAACTCCATTGAATGAAATTAAATGATGACAGACAGGAAATCTTTTTCAATTGACAAGGATTTTATCATGCTATCTGCATCCTATAAAAAAATATTGAGTTGATCCACACTGGGAAATTTCAGGTGCTGTCAGTCACGAGAGAGAACAGTTCATTCCAGAAAGCACCTAAGGAAGAACTAGGAGGTTGGAGGAGAAAGAGCGGTTTTGACTTTTGGTCTTGGTCTAGGCTTCATTCCTTTTCTCCTCTTTTCCCAGTGAAAGATTTTGCTAGTTTGAATGGGCTACAGAATTGTATTGGACTTCCTATTGTTTCATCAGTATCCTAGCATTCTTCCCCAAACAACTGAAGATATATTAGAAGACAATGATAGACTGGATCTAGATTTACATCTCCCTATAAAGCCCATCCAAAAAAAATAATGTTAAACCATGCCTGAAGAGAAATTTCTAAGCATCTGTTAAAGGGAGAACAACCAGGAGCTGTGAAATATCTGTCTATCACATAGACTATCTATGGCTGAGTCCATTTCCCCTGTCACTTGGAATTGTGTGAAAGTTTGTCATAGACTTTCTTTGTGTATGTGTGTGTGTGTGTGTGTGTGTGTGTGTGTGTATGTGTGTCTGTCTGTCTGTCTGTGTGTCTGTTTGTGTCTGTGTCTTTGTGTTGGGGGGTACAGGTTGCTTTGAACTAATTGCTTTTAGTGTAAGTCATCAGTAAATATCTCTTTCTAAAAGATACTTAAGATTGATTGACTAAATTGATTGCCAATAATCTTGGTAAGGAGGAAGAATACCAGGCTAGGGAGAGGGGGAAAAAGGGGTCAATCCAATGACTTTGGAGAATAACTTCCAATTTCTAAGTGGTACTCCTTTAATTCTAAGCAGAAATGTACCCTTGCTCCTGGATCGAAGATTTATCTGTGAGAGTGGGAGTTGGGATAGCTCAGAATTTATAGGAGTTATACCTATATCAGTAGCAGTAAGGTCAGTGTGGTATAGTGGAAAGAGTGCTGGTGTTATAGAAAGATTGGATTACTATCTTTGATGTTTATAAGATAAATGAGACTGAGAAAGCCATTTAACATCTTAACCTTCATTTTCCTTATCTATAAAATAAATGTGGGTCTTTATACATTCACTATCTACTTCACAAAATTGGTGCAAGTATTAATTGAAATCATGTATATAAAACATTTTGCATATCTTAAACATTACTTAGTGTTCATTTACTATTAATTACTATATTGTCCAGTTGACATAAAAATTATAATAGCAAAATTCTTTGAGTCAGGTAAGTCAGAGAGACTGAAAAAAAATGCAACCCTAGGTGACTAGGGGAATAATGATGATAGTGAAAAAAATGGAGAAGTTGTAGAGCAAGGACAGTTCATAAGGAGACATAATATATTTGATTCTCTCTCTCTCTCTCTCTCTCTTCCTCTCTCTCCATATATATATATATATATGTATATATATATACATATATATATGCGTGTGTGTATATGTATATATATATATATGTATATTGAATTTGATATAATGACAGTAATATATGCTAAGAAATGTAGGAAAGAAAACAATGGTATGTATTCATATCTCCTTGTGAGCTATGTGTCTATGTTTGGACAATCTATGTATAAATACATAACCCACATGGTGATATATGTGTTACGCATGTATGTGTACGGTTATATATTTTACAAAATAGTAGTTGATAAAATAATATTCAAATGAAAAAATGCAAATTATAAATATGGGCTTAATGACATCTTGAATAGTTTCTTTCAGGGAGTTTTTTAATATAAAAGTAGAATATTTAGAGCATAAACTCAGTAACATATTAACAATGAAGTTTTAATGTGGTTTATAAGCTAGGAATAGAAATGCTAAAAGATTTTAACAGATGAATTTGTTTCAACATTTAGAAATAGACAATTTTTAATACAGCCTTTTATATCAGCATTTCTAAAATCATGAGTCCAGTAAACTTAGTTTAAATAGGAACATATTTCAAAACAGTCCATACTTTAAATGTGTAGCATCAAGATTACAGTGGGACACATGTAATATTTGCTGAGACATGATTTCCAATTTCAGGTTAATTCTCAGTTTAACTGAACACTTCCCTGAGTACACATCTATATGAGAATTTAGCATACCTGTTGTAATATCTCAAATGAGTAAACAAATTAGAATCTCAGGTTTAGTTTCTCAAATGAAAGGCATAAATGGGACCTGAAAAGATTCATTAGTGGATCAGGTCCACTGCCCATTAAAGCTGTTTCTACCCACTTAATCCAACAAGAGCATTAAAACCAACACACTCCCCCCCAAAAGACCCTCTTCTACACTTACCTCTCCCAATTAACTAACTTCTATATATTTCTCTGAGATATAATACTCAAATGCTCCTTCCAAGATAATTTTGACAAAAAAGCTAAATCAACTTGTTTAGCTTTCTAATACCATTATTCTTAAGAAGATTGATATTTGTTCTTTCTTTGAATGTTCTTTTCTTTTTCCAATTATATACAAAAATAGTTTTCAGTGATAAACTTACAATGATAAACTTTAAATTTCACATTTTTGTACTTAATTCTCTCTCTCCCCTCATCGTGACAGTGAATAATCTGATATAGATTATTCTATATATTATACAAGTACAATTATGTTTAACATATTTCCATTTTAGTCATGTAGTGAAAGAAGAATATGAAATAAAGGAAAAAAACATGAGAAAAAGAACATAAAAAATTTTAAAGAGTGAAAATCATATGTTTTCTCTGGATATGGGTGACTATATGATGACTTTTAGAATTGTTCATCACTGAACTACTGAGGAGAGCTAAGTCTATCATGGTTGATCATCACACAGTGTTGCTATTACTATATACAATGTGCTCCTGTTTCTGCTAACTTCATTCAGCATCAGTTCATTCTTTTTTTTTAGGTTTTTTGCAAGGCAAATGGGGTTAAGTGGCTTGCCCAAGGCTACACAGCTAGGTAATTATTAAGTGTCTGAGACCGGATTTGAACCCAGGTACTCCTGACTCCAGGGCCGGTGCTTTATCCACTACGCCACCTAGCCGCCCCTCATCAGTTCATTCTTAAAGGATTTTATGAAGTCTGCTCCACTCATTTCTTACAAAACAATAGTATTGCATCACAATCATATATCATAATTTTTTCATTCTGTCCTCAATTGTTGGGCATCCCCTCATTTTTTTTAATATTTTATTTGTTTTCCAATTATATACAATAGTAGTATCTTCCTGTTACTTTTGAAAGGTTTTGAATTTTACAATTTTTCCCCCACCCTCCCTTCCCTCCCCCCAGAAGGCTGTCTGGTAGTATTTACATTGTTTCCATGCTATACATTGATGTAAATTGAATGTATTATAAGAGTAAACATAAGAGTAAACATAAACTCCCCTCTCCCTCCAAGGAGATGAGAAACCTCAAGAATAGAGAGGAAAAAAATTACTTCAGTCTATGTTTAGATTCCAAAGGCTCTGTTGCTGGGGTGAGTTGCTTTCTTTATCATTAAGTCCACCAGAGAAGTTGCTTCAATATTTTTCCCACAGTTGCTATTACTAGCTGTACCTCCACTCGATTCCTACAAATTCTCTCTCCTTTCTATTCTATTCTCTCTCTCCTTTCATCCTGGCCCTGTCCAAAAGTGTGTTGAATCTGAGTACCCTCTCCCTCAATCTTCCCTCTCTTCTATCACCCCTTCCCTCCTCCCATTCCCCCCTTCCCTCCCCTCGTTCCCCCTTATCCCATCCCTTTCTTCTCATTTTTCTCTAGGGTAAGATAGATTTACTCACCCTATTAAGTGTGTGGGTTATATTCTCTATGAGCCATCTCTGATGTGAATGAAAGCTCACTCATTCCCCCTTGCCTTTCCCCTTTCCACTCTATTGAAAAAGCTTTTTTTCTTGACTTTTATGTGAAATTTCCTAGCTTCTTCTTCATCTCCTTTCTCCTCCTCCCAATACTTTCCTTTATCACCCATTGACTCCATCTTTTTACTATATTATACCATTATATTCTGCTCCTTCCTATGTCCTAACAGCTTCTAAAAGCTCTTATAAATGAGAAAGTTCATATGAATTATCAATATCTTCTTCCCATGCAGGAATACAAACAGTTCATTAAGTTCCTCATAGTTAATCCTTCTCTTCCAACCTATCTATGGTTCACCAGAGTCCTGTACTTGGAGATCAAACTTTCTTTTCAGCTCTGATTGTTTCAATAGGAAAGTTTCAAAGTCCTCTGTTTCATTGAAAGTTCATCTTTTCCTTTGAAAGAGGATGTTCAGTTTTGCTGGGTAGTTGATTCACAGTTGTAAACCAAGATTGTTTGCCTTGCGGAATATCATATTCCAATCCCTACAAACCCTTAATGTAGATGCTGTCAGATCCTGTATAATCTTGACAATGGAGCCTCAGTAGTTGAATTGCTTGTTTCTGGAAGCTTTTAAAATTTTCTCTTTGATTTGGGAGTTTTGGAATTTGGCTATATATTCCTGGAAGTTTTCTTTTGGGATCTCTTTCAGGAGGTGACTGGTGAATTCTCTCGATTTCTATTTTACCCTCTGCTTCTAAGATCTTGGAGCAATTTTGCTGTATTATTTCTTGAAAAAGGAAGTCTAGGATCTTCTTCTGATCATGGCTTTCAGATAGCCCTCTAGTTTGTTTTATTTATTTAAGCCAATGGGGTTTAGTGACTTGCCCAAGGTCACACAGCTAGGCAAATATTAAATGTCTGAGGCTGTATTTGAACTTAAGTCCTCCTGACTCCAGGGCCAGTGCCCTATCCATTGTGCCACCTAGCTTCCCTCAAGCCCAATGATTTTTAAATTATTTCCTCTGAATCTGTTTTCAATGTTGGTTGTTTTTTTTTCCAATGAGATAGTTCACATTTTGGGCTTTTTTGGTAAGAGTTTTAGTTCTTCCTGTTTTCTTGCAAAGTCATCAGCTTCCTTTAAGTTCTATTTTGCACTTGAAGGAATTATTTTCTTTAGAGAGAGCTTTTTTATCTCCTTTTCCAGCTGGCCAATTCTGCTTTTTAAGGCATTCTTCTCATTTGCCCTTTGTTTTGCTATTTCCATTTGGAACTGGTTTTTAACATAATATTTTCTTCAGTATTTTTTTTTTGTATATCTTTTACCAAGCTTTTGATTAGGTTTTCATAATTTTTCCTGCATCACTCTCATTTCTCCTCCCAATTTTTCCTCCATCTCTCTTAATTCCTTTTCAAATTCTCTTTTGAGCTCATCCATAGTCTGAGCCCATTTTCTATTTTTCTTGAAGGTTTTTGGATATGGAAGCTTTGATTTTGTCATCATCTGAGTAAGTGTTTGATCTTCCATGGGGCTAAAGTAATTCTCTATGGCCAGATTCTTCTTTTACTGTTGTTTACTCATTTCCTCAGCACAAGACAGCACTTCCAAGGCTTTGAGTTTTTTTGGGGGTGGGGCAGCACACCCCACTGGGTACTTTATTCCTCCAAGGTTTTATGATCTCTTGCCTGTGCAAGATATGTAGATAGCACCCCGTACTTCCCTCTACCCTAGAGCTATAAGGAGGACCCTGCTATCTTGGTATGGAAGCCCAAACTTCAACCTGGATCTGAATATAAGCTAGCAGCAGAGTCCTACCCTGAGGGAGAGCAGAGAAATCTCTGCAGACTTCCCTTACTGTCTCTGGGGGTGCAGGCTGCTTTCTCCCAATTCTCGCTGCATATTCTGTAGTCTGTGCTCCTCACTCGACACTCATTCTGGTGGAGCAGAGTTCTCCCCCTGCCCCTTCAAGCTGTTCCTGGTGATCTCTGGGCTGGGCTGCACTGCACTGTGGCTTTTTTCCAAGCCCTGGTCCTAGTGAAACATACCTTTCCGGTGGAAATTCTAAGTTATCTTGGACTGGGAAAAATGTATCACTCAGTCTTTCTGTGGTTTCTGCCCCCTCTAAATTTTGGCTAGAGTCATAATTTATTTTTTGTTTTTGGAGTTTGAGGGGGAAGGAGTTCCCAGGAAATACTTCCTTCACGCTGCCCTCATGGCCCCACCTCCCTGCATCCCCTCAGTTTCTAATTCTGTACCACTACAAAATGAGCTGTTATAAATATTTTTGTACATGTGAATCTTTCCACTTGTTTTGGGGTTATATAGGCCTAGCAGTGATATTACTGGATCAAAGGGCGTGCACAGTTTTATTGTATTTTTGGGCATAATTCTAAATTGCTCTCCAGAATAGTTGGTTCATTTAACAACTCCATCAACAATGCATTAGTGTTCCAGCTTGCCCAATCTCATCCAACAATTATCATTTCCTTTTTATGTCATTTTACTCATTCTGCTACTTCTGGTACTTCAAAGTTTTTTGATTTGTATTTCTCTAATAAAAATAATTTATGACTATATGACTCAAGATAGCTTTAATTTCTTTATTTGAAAATTAGTTTATAGCTTTTGATTATTTATCAATGAAAATGTGTTCATATATTTACACCATTTATCAAATGAGTAATAACATGTAATCTTATAAAATTGATACCATTTTCTATATATTTTAGAAATGAATCTTTTATCAGAATAGTAGCTGTAAAAAATATTTTCCCCACCTTTTGTTGCCCTTCTAATCTTGGTTACATTGATTTTTATTGTGCAAAGCCATTTTAATTTAATGCTATCAAAATTATTAAATTTATAATGTTCTCTATCTCCCCTCTCTATAGATCTGAGAGATAAACTATTCCTTTGTCTCCTTATTGGCTTTTGGTATTATCCTTTATATCTAAATACTGTACCCATTTTCTGGTGTAGAATGTGAGATGTTAGCCTTTGCCTAGTTTATTCCATTTTGGCATTTTCCAGTAGGTTTTGTCAAATAGTAACATCTTATCAATCACTAGATTACCATAATCCATTACTACTGTTTCTTTTGTATTGAATCTGGTCCACTGCTCTATTTCTTAGCCAGCCCCAGATAGTTTTGATGACTGCCAGTGGCATGGCTATGTTTTCTTCCTTTGTAGTTTTTTCATTAATTTCCTCGATGCTATTGAACTTTTGTTTCTCCAGATGAATTTTGTTACTATTTTTTCTAGCTCTATAAAACAATTTTTGGTATTTTGATTGGTATGGTACTGAATAAAGAATTTATTTTAGGTAGAATTATCATTTTTACTATATTAACTTATTTTAACCCTGAGCAATTGGCATTTTACTGCTTATTTAGATCGGATTTTATTTGTGTAAAAAGTATTTTGTAATTGTGTTCTTTTGGGGTTTGTCTTGGCTGATCAATTCCCGAGTATTTTGTGTTGTCTATAGTTCTTTTAAATACTTTTTCTATCTCTTGTTGGACTTTGTTGGTAAAATATAGTGGGTTTATTTTATATCCTGCAACTTTGCTAAAGTTGTTAATATTTTCAAATTGATTTTTTGGGGATTTTCTGAGAACACAATCATATCATCTGTAAAGAGTAACAGTTTTGATTCCCTTTTTGCCTATTCTAATTCCTTTATTTTCTTTTTCTTCTTATTGCCTAAGCTAACATTTCTAATACAGTATTGAGAAGTAGTAGTGAAAATCAACATCCTTTTTACCCTTGGTCTTACTGGGAATGCTTCTAGCTTACCTCTATTAAATATAATGCTTTTTGATGATTTTAGATAGATGCTACCTATTATTTTAAGAAAAAAACATCATTTATTGCTCTGCTCTCTAGTGTTTTATTAGCAATGGATGCTGTGTTTTGTCGAAGGCTTTTGCTGATATTAGTTTTTTTTTTTTTTAGTTTTTTTCCCTAAGGCAAATGGAGTTAAGTGGCTTGCCCAAGACCACGCAGCTAGGTAATCATTAAGTGTCTGAGGCCGGATTTGAAGTCAGGTACTCCTGACTCCAGTGCCAGTGCTCTATCTCCTGCAGCACCTAGCTGCCCCTGATATTAGTTATTAATCTACTTAAAATGTTTGCCAGGATACCACTGGAATGAGAAAACTCACTGAAGTACAACATACATCAGCGCTGAAGGTTCTAATATAATATCTTAGACCTGTGATGTACCTAAATGATCACCTAAGATCAATCTACCTATTTATCACATATTATAACTGAATACCAGAGGAATTAATCAAAACTTCCTATCCACTCAAGGAAATAGAGGAGATAAAAAGCAGGGTTCCCTAATGCCAAAGACTAAGTGATTTTCTATTGTAACATGAAATGAAATAAGTTTTTCAACAACTTCAACATTCAGGCTTTGGGTATAGTTATTTATCTTCCTAACGAATACTTTTCCATAAAGAATACATAGATCAGAATTAGCTTAGGTGAACAGATGATAGCTTCAGAGTTGGAAGGGCCACACAGGACTCCTTATTCTTTGCCCTCATGATACAGTTGAAGAAACTGAAATCCAAGGAGATTAGGCAAATTTTTCAGGGATGCAGAGGTGGTATTTAGATATAGTCCTTATAACTCTACATTGTCCTCATCTCTGTATCATACTGAGTTGCCAGGATGAAGTGTTATGAGATCTCAAATATGCAATGATTTCGTTTGATTTTTTATTCTGTTTCTATAAAAATATTGTCTCCACAATTTCAGAAGGAACATAACTTTATTTTTCAGTAGATTTAGAACCCAAGAAAATTTATTGCTTCTTCTTGCTTTTTTTATTTTAAAAATTGATATAAATTTCCTTGTTCAGGTCTTGTTAAGTGGAATCACTTCAAAATTACTGTCTGGATATATTTCTCATTGTCATTTCTTAAACTATTCCACAATTCAAGGTCATGTTAAAGCATATTCAGTCACAGATATGTCTAAAGAATATGTACTTCCAATCTTTTTGGGTGAGTGATTTTTAAACACCACTAAGTGTATTCTACTCACATCCAAAATTATTACTGCTTCAAATCAATGTAATATCACTAACTCAGAATTAACCTGTCATAAACAAAATAATTTTTTAAAATTTATTTTTATTGAGAAAATGCTGACAAAGAAATTTTATAAAAACACATACATCTTCTGAGTAATAGACAACAGAGATATAAGTGTTCACTTCTATAATCTCAGAAGCCATATGAATTATTGTACTCAGAATCAGATAAGATGGTCTGGCTTCATATAATTAGATGTGCCCTGTCCAGAAGGGTTACAAAATGATCACAGCAATAGTCTCAGATATTTAATTGTCTCAGGAGCGTCATCTAATTATTGATAATAAATGAAATTTTAATCTCATCATGCAATTCTAGAATTTACAAGAAGGCTCTTTAGTTATATGTAGTCCAAAAGTGATATCATTTTATAATTGAGAAAATCATGACCCCTACTCTCCATTTCACTTTCGTAGGAAACATCCTCCTTGTATATACTTTACTTTGTCTTCTTTCTCAGCTCTTACTCACTAAATCTTGTGGTTTCCCAGAGTTCCTAGAATCGGTAGTGGCATTTCCCCTTCTGCGTTTATTCTCAACTGAATTTATTTTAAAAGTTGATTTTAGAACATGTTATGTTGTTTTTGACCAAGGTGACAAAACTGCAGTTACTCTTCGACCTCACTCATAGACCTACACTCTAGAGTCAAGAGATGAATCCAAGTCTTCTAATCCCAAATCAAGTAATCTTTCCCTGATGTCAAGCTGAGTTTAAATCAGAGGAAACTTAGCTTGACTATACCCTATTACTTTATACAAGTATTTAGCAATTAGTAGGCAATAAATGCTTGTTCATTTATTGTGACTTTCATTGCTATTAGACCTTAATAACTGCTTATAGTTTGATTGATTTTTTTCAAATAACAACAACCCTGTGATCGATTTTTGTATATTCTTAAGGTGGTTCTTTAGACTTGGTTAAAGCTATTTCAAATCAAGTGTTAAAGAAAGGTTCCATATATGAAAGGAAATTTATATAACCCTGTCTCTGTTCCCACTGTCTTACTTCCTTTGCCTCAAGATCTGGCAACTACATGTACATTTGAGTTTCTTATACATTTATTGGAATAAATATGTTGGCAATGTAACAAATATACAGTTCTAACATTGTCTCAGTCACACCAGAATTTATGTGTACAGATATATACTTGCCAGTTTCATTAGACAAATAACAAATTTGTTAACATAACTAAATACTAATTTGCTAAATAACTTAATATTAGTATTAATAATAATGATAACAGCTACAGACTTCCAGCCAAGATGGTGGAGAGAAGACAGGCAATGTGCTAAGGTCTCCTTGTCTTCCTTCATATATAATATGAAACAAACCTCTTAACAGAAATTCATTCAACAAAACCCAGAAAAAGAAGCTAGGAGAAGAACATCTACCAAGAAAGTCTGTCTCCAGGGATCATGGGCAAGTTAGAGGTAGAGAGAAGAGAGAGAGAGAGAGAGTGGGGACAAAATGAGCTGGACTAACCTAAGATTAGCCACAGAGGCTTTGACTGTGAGAGTCATGTTCTAAGAACAAACTAAGCTGTGGAAGCTTTGGCTGTGAGAATGACAGTCTAGGGTTCTCCAGCTGGGCTGGAGGGTGAGTTCCAGCTCAGAGAGTTATAGAGTGCAGATGGACATTGATTTGCTGGGCTCAACTCGTTTGGAGGAAAGAGGGCTCCATACTTTAATTTCAGTAAAGTCTTCTTCCCAGTACAAACAGAGTAATAGCACCCCCACGCCCCCAAGCTCAGGAATGAGCAGCAGAGCTCCCTCAGAGGGATTGAGTGATTAATATTCTTGCCCTAGGGCTCAGCCAACATTGCTCAAAGAAAAAAGTATTCAACAGCACCATCCAGTTCCTCTGGGCCTAGGGAGAAGACTTCCAATCACGGTCACAAACACTCCAGAGAAAGTAGCCAGCACCTCCTACTGGTTGGCCTGCTTGGAGTTACTAAGCCAAATGAGCAAAGCCTCTAGGGATCTCAACACCATAACATGATGAACCAGACGCTACCCCAAAACAAGATATTAAGAAAATGAAGAAAGGCCAATGAAAAGAGGGGCTCATATAAAACTAACTAGAAGGTAAAGACACTAACTCAGAGACATTTAGAATTTCTGAGAATAAGATTTAGTTTCCAGCCTAGAAAGACTTCCTTGAAGGAATCACAAAGGAGTTTAAAAATCAATTAGAAAATTTGGGAAAAGAAACCCAAGAGAACAAAAATACCTTGCAACAAGAAAACAAATCCTTGGAAAATACAATTGGACAAACGCAAAAACAAAATAATTCCCTCGAAACCCCAATTGGACAAATGGAAAACTCCTTCAAAAATGGAATTGACCAATTGGAAAAGGAGTTGCAAAAAAGTAAATAAAGAAAATTCTTCTCTAAAATCAAGAATGGAGCCTGTGGAAACTAATGACTTCATGAGACAACAAGAATACGTTAACCAAAAATCAAAAAATAAAAAAAATAGAAGAAAATATGAAACATTTCATCAGCAAAACGACTGACCTCAATAATAGATGCAGAAGAGACAACTTAACTGGGATAACTGAAAATAGTGAAGAGGAAAAAACGTCTGGAGTTACTATTTCAGGATTTAGTGATGGAAAATTGCCCTGAAATACTGGAACCAGAGGTTAAAATCATTACTTAAAGACTAGTCAATACCATCAGGAAAGGGATCCCAAAATGAAAACACCAAGGAATATTGTCCCAAATTCCAGAACTATCAGATAGAAGAGAAAATCCTGCAAGCATCCAGAAAGAAACAATTTAGATGCTAAGGAGCCACAGTAAGGATTACACAGGACCTGGCTGCATCATCATTAAGAGTTCGAAGGGTATGGAATGAGATATTGCAAAGAGCAAGGGAGCTTGGAATGCAGCCAAAAATTCACTATCTGGCAAAACTGAGACTTCTCTTCCAAGGGAAAAGATGGGCATTCAATGAAATAGGAGAATTCATGCTTTTCCTGATGAAAAGAACACAATCAAATAGAAAGTTTGGACTTCAAAGAGAAGACTCAAGAGAGACACATGAAAAAAAAAAGAAGGGTAAAGAGAAAAAAACTGCTAGCCAATAAGATGAAACTGGCTATATCTTCACCTGGGAGAAAGACTTTCATAACTCTCAAGAATTATAATTCCATTAGAGAGAATATACTTAGTAATAAATAATGGACACTTATCATTTAATCATAAATTTGATAGAATGATTTAAAATAATATCTGCTTGAAAAGGGAGGGACAGTAAAGGGATGGGAGGATAGAGGAGATTGAATGGGATGAAGAGGGACAATGTACCCATTGAAAAGAAAGGAAAGAAGAGAGGAGGTGAGAAGAACATGAAACTTACCCTCATCAGATTTAGCTCAAATAAGGATTAATACACACATACACACACACACACACACTCAATTAAATTTAGAAACTTATCTTACCTTTCAAGTATTAAAAGCAGAAAGGGGGAGGGGGAGGAAAAGAATTATTAACAGAAGAAAGGGAAAGGAGAAAGGGCAGAGGGAAAGGGGAAGAAAGGGGAGGGTTGTTAGATATAAGGGGGCAAACACATTAAAGGTGATGGTATTCAGAAACAAACTACTGGGGAACATGGATAAAGTGATAAAAAAAAGGGGGAAATACAAACAGATGGAAGATAGCATGGATGGCAATAAAGAGTTAGTAATTATAACTTTGAATGTGAATGGGATGAATTCTCCCATAAAATGTAAGTGAATAGCAGAGTGGATCAAAACCAGAATTCTACAATATACTGCTCACAAGAAACTCATATGAAGCAGAGAGATACATATAGAGTAAAGGTAAAAGGTTGGAGCAAAATATATTTTACTTCAACTGAAGTGATAAAAAGCAAGGGTAGCAATCCTTATCTCAGACAAAGTAGCTGCAAAAAAATAGCATTAAAAGAGATAAGGAAGGAAAATATAGCAGCTTAAAAGTTACCATAGACAGTGAAGCAATTTCATGTATTCACAAAGTGGTATAGCATCCAGATTCTTAGAGAAGTTGAATGAATTTCAGGAAGTCATAGACAACAAAACGCTACTGGTAGGAGACCTCAACCATCTGCATTCAGATTTAGAGAAATCCAACCATAAAACAAACAAGAAGGAAGTTAAGGAAGTAAATAGAGGACTAGATAACCTAGGCATGGTAGACCTTTGAAGAAAATTGAATGGATATAGAAAGGAATATACTTTTTTTTTCTGCAGTATATGGCACTTACAACAAAATTATATTATACCTTCAAATTTGTCTCCCGACTGTATCTCAACTATAAATGCTTCTTCTAACTGCTCTAATAAATGAGAATATTAATTTGAGTATTATCAGTATCATCTTCCCATGCAGGAATATATGCAGTTCAACATCATTCAATCTCTCATAATTTACCCTTCATGTCTACCCTCTCTGTGTTTCACCTGGGTCCTGTAGTTGAAGATCAAACTTTCTGTTCAGCTCTGAACGTTTCAACAGAAATATTTGAAATTCTCCTATTTCACTGAAAGTCTATCTTTTTCCCTGTAAGAGGATGTTCAGTTTTGCTGGGTAATTGATTCTCAGTTACACTTCAAGTTCTTTTCCCTTCCAGAATATTATACTCCAAACCATACCAGCCCTTAATGTGGAGGCTGCAAAATCCTGGGTAATATTGACTATAGCACCACAGTATTTGAATTGTTTTGTTCTGGTTGCTTGCAGTATTTTCTCTTTGATTTGGGAGTTTTGGAACTTGGCTATAATATTGCTGAGAGTTATTTTTTTGGATCTCTTTCAGTAGGAGATTGGTGGATTCAATTTCTATTTTGCCCTGTGCTTCTAGGATATCAGGACAATTTTCCTGTAGAAATTCTTTAAAAATGAAGTCAGGACTCTTTTCCTAATCATGACTTTCAAGTAACCTAATAATTTTTAAATTGCTTCTTCTGGATCTGTTTTCCACATCTGTTGTTTTTTCAGTGAGATATTTCACATTTTCTTCTAGTTTTTCATTCTTTTGCTTTTCTGTTTTTTTTTTTGCCAGGCAAATGGGGTTAAGTGACTTGTCCAAGGTCACACAGCTAGGTAATTATTAAGTTTCTGAGGCTGCATTTGAACTCAGATTCCTCTGAATCCAGGGCTAGTGCTCTATCCACTGCACCACCTAGTTACCCCATTTTTATTCTTTTGATATTGTTTTATTGTATCTTGATTCCTTGCAAAGTCATGAGCTTCCTTTAGCTCCATTCTACATTTGAAAAATTTGTTTTCTTCAGAGACCTCTCTTATCTCCTTTTCCATCTGGCCAAGTCTGCTTTTTAAGGTGTTTTTTCTCCTCATTAAATATTTGAACTGCCTCACTGGATATTTCTGTGGGTTCTGTCTCTCAAAAATTTAGTAGAGACATAATTTTAAGGTTTTAGGAATATTTTTGAGAGAACTCCTAAGAAAGACTGATCTCATGCAGTCACCTTGGCTCTGACCCCAAATAAACTCATTTTAAAGAATGAATAGATAACATAGCAAATTATAGAAAGAATTAATTAATTGAGACAGAACTCTGCCTAACTCTTTCTATGACACCAATATGGTGCTTATACCTAAACCAGGAAGAGACAAAACAGAGAAAGAAAATTATAGACCTATCTCCCCAATGAATATAGATTTAAAAATCATTTTTAAAAAAAATTGTTTTGAATCTTACAATTTCCCCCCAATATCACTTTCCTCCTCCCCACCCCCACAGAAGGCAGTGTGTTAGTCTTTACATTGTTTCCATGCTATATATTATTCTAAGTTGAATGTGATAAGAGAGAAATCATATACTTAAGGTAAAATAATAAAGTATAAGAGAGCAAAATTACATAAGATAACAGTTGTTTTAATTAAAGGTAATAGTCTTTGGCCTTTGTTCAAACTCTACAATTCGTTCCCTAGATACAGATGATGTTTTCCATTACAGATATCCTAAAATTGTGCCTTATTGTGGCACTGATGGATTGAACAAGTCCATTAAGTTTGATCATTACCCCACATCGCTGTTATGGGTGTACATTGTGCTTCTGGTTCTATTCATCTTGCTTAGCATCAGTTTGTGCAACACATTCCAGGCTTCCCTAGATCTCCATCCCTCCTGGTTTCTAATAGAACAATAGTGTTCCATCACATGCATATACCACAGTTTATTAAGCCATTCCCCAATTAATGGACATTTACTCAATTTCCAATTTTTTGCCACCACAAACAGGACTGCTATGAATATTTTTGTACAAGTGATGTTTTTACCCTTTTTCATAATCTCTTCAGGGTATAGACCAAGCAATGGTATTGCTGGATTAAATGATATGGACACTTTTGCCCTTTGGGTTCAATTGCAAATTGCATGCAAAAATCTGAAATCAAATATTAGCAAAACGATTACAGCAGGTTATCACTGGGATAATACACCATGACTAAGTAGGATTAATTCCAGGAATTCAGAGTTGACTCAATATTAGGAAAACTGTTAGTATAATTAACTGTATCAATAACAAACCTATCAGTAATCATATGTTTATATCAATAGATGCTGAAAAAGCCTTTGACAAATTGCAGCACCCAATTCTGCTAAAAAAAGTAAAGAGGTAGAGATAAATGGATTGTTTGTTAAACTAATAAGCAATATCTATCTGAAACCATCAAAAAAGCATTATATGCAATAGGAATAGGCTAAAGACATTCCCCAAAAGATCAGGGGTGAATCAAGGATGCCCATTATCACCACTACTATTCATTATTGTATTAGAAATTTTGGCTTAGCAATAAGAGAAGAAAAAGAAATTGAAGGAATTAGAATTGGGAAGGCAAAGACAAAACTTTTACTCTTTGCAGATGACATGATGGAATTCCTAAAGAATCCCAAAAAAGCATCTAAAAACTAGTAGAAACAGTTAGCAACTTTAACAAAGTTGCAGGATATAAAATAAACCCTCAAATCCCCAACATTTCTATGTATGACTAGCAAGATACAACTGAAAGAGCTAGAAAGAGAAATCTCATTCAAAGTAAATTCAATCAATATAAAATACTCGGGAGTCCACCTTCCAAGGCAGGGTCAGAAACTTTATGAAAATAACTACAAAACACTTCTCACACAAATAAAATCAGATTTAAATAGCTGGATAAATATCAATTGCTCATGGATAGGCTGAGCTAATATAATAAAAATGGCAATTCTAACTAAAATAAACTGCTTATTTAGTTCCCTACCAATCCAAATTCCAAAAAATTACTTTAATGAATTAGAAAAAATTGCAATTATATTTCTATGGAGAAATGAAAAGTCAATAATTTCCAAGGATTTAATGGAAAAAAGGATGAAAGAAGGTGGCTTATCTCTACCTGATCTAAAATTATATTATAAAGCATCAGTCCTCAAAACTTTCTTCTACTGGCTAAGAAATAGAGTGGTGGATCAGTCTAATAGACTAGGTGTAATAGCAGGACTGATTATAGTAATCTGTTGTTTTATAAACCCAAAGTGTCCAGGTTCTGGGATAAAAACTCAATCTTTGATAAAATCTGTTGGGAAAATTGGAAGTTAGTATGGCAGAAAATTGGATTAGACCAACACTTTACACTCTATATTAAGATAAAATCAAAATTCATGCAAAAAACTAGAGGAATAGTTTGCCTGTCAGATCCTTGGAAATAGAAGCAATTTATGAACAAGGAAGAGATGGAGAACATAATTTAAAACAAACTAGATAATTTTGATTACATCTTGTTAAAAAAAACTGTTTACGCAGAAAAAAAACTACTGCAACCAAGATCAAAAGATATGTGTTAAATTGGCAAACAATTTTTACAACTAGTATTTTTCTGACAAAGGACTCATTTCTAAAATATTTAGAGAACTGATTCAAATTTATAAAAAAAAAAAAAACAAGTCATTCCCCAATTGGCAAATAATCAAAGGTTATGCAAAGGCAATTTACAGATGGAGAAAACAAAGTGATCCATAGTCATATGAAAAATTACTCTAAATCATTACTTATTAGATAAATGCAAATTAAAGCCTCTCTGAGGTATCACCTCTCAGATGGGTCAATATGACCAGAAAGGCAATGATTAATGCTGGAAGGGATCTGGGAAATCTAGTACACTAATAAATTGGTGCAGCTGTGAACTCACCCAACCTTTCTGGAGAGCAATTTGGAACACCCAAAGGACAATAAAAATGTGCTTACTCTTTGATCCAGCAATACCACTACTGTGCATATATCCTGAAGAGATCATGAAAAAGGGTAAAAATATTACTTGTACAAAAATATTCATAGCAGCTCTGTTTCTGGTGGCAAAGAACTGGAAATTGAGTGAATATCCACCAATTGGGGAATGACTGAACAAATTGTGGTATATGTATGTTATGGAACTCTATTGCTATATAAAAAACTGGGAGGGATGGGAATTCAGAAAAACCTGGAAGAATATGCATGAAATGATGCTGAGTAAGATGAGCAGAAGCAGAAAAACGATGTACACCATAACAGCAACATGGGGTTGATGATCAATTTTAATGGACTTGCTCATTCCATCAGTGCAACAAACAGGGACAATTTTGGGCTATCTGAGATGGAGAATAATATCTGTATCCAGAGAAAGAATTGTGGGGTATGAACAAAGACCAAAGACTATTACTTTTAATTTAAAAAAAAGCATTATCTTATGTAATTTTGCTATCCCTTATATTTTATTTTATCTTCCTTAAGGATATTATTTCTCTTTCAACACATTCAACTTAAATAAATGCATAACATGGAAACAATGTAAAGACTAACAGACTGCCTTCTGTGGGGATGGGGTTGGGGTGGAAAGAGGGAAACAAGATTGGGGGGAAAACTGCAATATTCAAAAATAAACAAATAAATTTAAAAAAATAATAGCTAGCATTTATAATACGCTCCAAGTTTTGAAAATAGTTATATATCTATGAGCTCATTTTATCCTCAAAATAATCCTATGATTTAGGAGTTATTTTACTCACTATACAGATGAAGACACTGTGGTTCAGAGAGTTTAAAGAAATTTATCTCTCTGGGAAAGAGCATGATATATTGGAAAATGTTCTAGTTTTGGGTACAAATTTTTGATCTACCATTTATTAACTATATGACCTTGGAAAAGTCATTTAAATTCTTGAGGTCGTAATTTCCTTATATGTAAAATGAGGGGGGAATTAAATTAGATGGTTTCTCAGTTTTCTCTTATCTCTATATCTATGTTCCTTATTTATTGGATTTTCAGACCCTGGCGTTCTTTCTATCTTGAGGGTGAATTTTAAGTAGATTTTGTTTTGGTTTATTTCCTATCACTTGTGTGACCTTAGGCAATTTATTTAACCTTACATGGTCCTCAAAGAAAAAAAAAAAAAACTAGAGTTTCTCTGATTCGCTGCCCAGGTCTTTAGATCTATAATCCTATGATAATAAGTTTAATGGAATGGCTAGTGGCATGATGGATGGAGTTAGTTGAACTTAGAGTTAGAAAGACCTGAGTTCAAATTTGACCTCTGACACTTAACAGGGCAAGTTAATTTTTGAAGTCACTTAATTTTTCTCAGGTTGCTTGATCTATAAAATATGTATAATAATAGCACCTATCTCCCAACGTTATTGTAAGAAAAAATAAGATAATATATGTAAAATATTTTGCAAATTTTACAAATGTTAGTTATTATTAAATAACAAAAATAATCTTTCTGGGTAGTATCATCATATCTTACAAAGTATTCTGCATTTGAAGTTGATGGAACTGGGTTCCACCTTGACCTTGGATAAATCAATTGATCTCTTTAGTTTCCTCATTTGCAAAATTTGAATGACATCCAGGATCCTTCCATGACCTAAATGTATGATCCTATGACTTATTAATCAGTCCATGTGAATTTAGGCATACAGTATTAATGACTGGGATAAAATTGACCTCAAAGAGCACACATTCTAAAGGAAAATTTTGTATAGGTAATTTATATAGGTAATAGTTGTCTCAGCTGTTATTTAAACCCAAATCTTTCTGACTCCAAATTTAACTCTCTGGGGTGGCTAGGTGGTGTAGTGGATAAAGCACTGGCCCTGGAGTCAGGAGTACCTGGGTTCAAATCCAGTCTCAGACACTTAATAATTACCTAGCTGTTGTGGACTTGGGCAAGCCACTTAACCCTGTTTGCCTTGCAAAAACCTAAAAAAAATTAACTCTCTGTCCACTGTGTTACTATGCTCTTGTTGAATGGAAGATTAAGATAGATCTTTAAAATGTTCATCAGAATCTCAAGAGGAGCAACATAGAAATGATATATACTGAGATAGACAAGGTAGGTTCAGCATAGCATTGTGACATGCTGATATATTATTATATCTGACCATTTCTGCTTCATAAGACAATTCTTCTAAAGCAAAACTTAGTCTTTCCTTTCTAACTTCTATTGCATTGCAAAGTGCACCCCATAACTTCATTTGTTCTTCATCTCTACTTCTTAGAATTTACCTCTTAGAGGCATTTCAAGGTTTGGCTACATGTAGCATCCTCCTTGAGGGCTGGATTAGCTCATTGGTCTATGTTCCTTAAGGATTAGAAATTTTGATGAGGGTTGAGGAAAATATAGCACAGTAATCCCCCAAGTGCTTTGCAAGTAATTTACAATTTGCTTTCTTACAAAACTAAAGTGTCAAGGGAATGTTCTCTAGAAAACACACACACACACACATACATACAGACACAGACACACACACACACACACACACACAAACACACACAGAAACACAAACACAGACACAGAAATGCTGCTTATGTTTCTGAAAGGAAGGAAAGAGTTTTAGTAGCAACTTTTTGTTTTCTTTACTAGTAATGAATAAAATGATGTTTTGGCCTTGTTTTCATTTTCCACCAGAAAACAAAACAAAACAAAACAAACAAAACATATATCCAGTATCAAAATTGGTTTTCCTAAAGCATTCTTTTTCATGAAGGAATTACGAAACTTTAAAGTCAGAAAAGATTCAGAGGCCATTTAGTTTTGTTTCCTTAAACATTATCCTGCTATCCTTTCTCTTAGAGGAACATGTTCCAGAATATGTAAAATCATTGGACTTTGAACTGGAAGATACCGTAGTACTCATTGAATCCAACTGTCTCATGATACGTATGAGAATACTGACACACAAAAGTACTCAAATGACTTATCAAAGAGCATAGGTATTAAATAGAATCTATATTATAACTCCGATTTCCTTTCTGAATCCAAATCTAGGCATGTTGCTTTGGTTAAAAAAGCTCTGAATTTGAATTCAGGGTTTGGGAATTCCAAGTGAAGAAACCATTTTTATTAATTTATGCCATATGCAAGTTATAGGCTTAGAGATTCACCTAAAGCATTGACTTACTCAAGGTCAGAGTCAGAACTGGTAAGAGGTAAGCACTTGAATCCAAATTCTCTTCTCAGTTTTATGGCTGCTTCTCAATCCATGGCTGATTTAGAACTGAGTTTCCAAGAACAATTAGTCATGATAGGAAATTATACTCCAATTGATCTCCTCACTCTCATAGCCAAACTCCTAGACAAAGTCATTGATTCCTCCATTTCCTAACCTCCATTTTACCATCAACTTCTTCACAATAAAGCTTCCAGTCCAACACTCAACAGAAATTATTCTCTCCAAGATTACTGGAAAACTCTTCCTACAATGCATTAATAAACTTTTTTTCAGTCATCATCCTTCTTGTTAGTTTTTCCACTGTTAACCATCATCTTCCCTTGTACACTATCTCTACTATCTCAACTTTTGACCTCCTATGAGACTTCTTTCTAAATCATTTCCTATGTTCCATTTTTTATGCACATATGTGTTTTAAAACTGTATACTGGACTTTTTTCCTCTCTGTCATCTCACATTGATATTGTCATTTCTTATGGAGTCACAAAATTAAAGATAATATGCAAACTTCAGGCTGACATAATCTGAGTTTGGGTTGCTTTTTCAGGCTTAGTTCAAGATTCTCCCCCTTTAATGTACTCTATATTCCAGCCAAATGGGCCTATTTACCTTCACACAAGCTTAGTCTTCCCTTTCTAACCTCCATTGCATTTCAAAGTGCACCACATAACATCATTTGTTCTTCATCTCTATTTCTTAGAATTCACCTCTTAGAGACATTTCAAGGTTCAGCCCTTATAGCATCCTCCTTGAGGGCTGGAACTTCAACTTATCCTTTCTGTCCTACATAAATCTATTTCTTATCTTGGTAAAATATAAGAAATTGCTGAATAAATACTTACTGATTGAATGATATAAGAATTCAACAACATAGGAAGCCTTTGTTAATCCCCCTGAATATTATTGTTCTTTCCCGTCTATAATGATGATATCTCTTCTTATTTGTTTAGGGTAATTAGGGTTATATCCTTCTCCCAGGAGAAAAAAATCTCCTTGAGGGCAGGAAGTGAAATGCATTTTGTCTTTGTATTTCCAATATCTAATATGATGTCTTGCAAAAAGCAGTAGTTTAAAAAAAGACCTTTTGGATTAAGATGGATTGTACTTGGAGAGGAAATTAATAGATTGGTCTTTCTTCTATTTCTTCTTTCTTTCTTCTTCTTCTTCTTCTTTTTCTTCTTCCTTCTTGCTTTTATTTCTTCTTCCTTTTCTTCTTCCTCTTCCTCCTCCTCCTCCTCCTCCTCCTCCTCCTTCTTCTTCTATTTTTTGAGGAAATTGGGGTTTACCATGTCACACAGTTAGTAAATATCTAGAGTTGCATTTATATTAAGGTCCTCTTGGCTCTAAGACCAGAGCTCTATGCATTGTGTCATCATCAGCCACACACTATCTTTACTTTGGCCAGAATTTTAGTTTCAACTTTCTTCCACAGGGGAATTGGAAAATATTCTTGTCTTCTTATATTAGGTATTAAAAATTATTTTAAGCAGTTTGCTTGCAATGCCTAGTAACTTTCTGTAGTTACTAGGAGGAAAGCATTGTTTAAATGCAACTTCTGAGAAAATACAGTAGCTGGAGCAGTCCAGTTAGACCAATGCAAATATAACAGATGAAATGTAGTATGTAGGGCAAGTAATGAGAATAATAAAGTTAAAAAGTTGTATCTTCAAACAACTTCAAAATTAGAAAGTTTGCTTTTATACTTAATGGCTATATTCTTCAAATAATTTCAAATAATAATTCAAATAATAATTCTTCAAATAACCCAGAAATCAGTTAGCAAACTTAGATGCTAAGACCAGAAAGGGGAAATAATAGAAGAAATGGGTTATTTATGGCCTTGATTACTCCCTTTTCTTTGGTGAAAATAAGCAAGCAAATATTTCCACAGTCAATTCCCATTCTTTCTCCCCCACCAAAGCTCCTAAACAATACATTTAGATATAATAACTGGTGAAATCCGATTTGAGGAGCATCTTAATAAGCACTTAACAGAGCTATAACTGGGTATGCTTGTAAATTCTGTGTGTATAAGAATGTGTGTAATGTAAGACAATTTTCTCTGGAGATAACATATCAGAACACAGGGGATCACTCCTACAAAGTGTTCATGCTCAATCTGAATAGAATTGTCTAAGATACCCAACTCCTAGAAGCAGGGGGAAGAGTATAGGTAAACTCTAACAAGAAATGACATAGAAATAGGATCCTATATATCTCCTTGCTTTCTCAATTGAACTCTCAAAAGCTGTTACATTCATGGCTCTACAGTCTGATTTGGGACCTAACCTTGAGGTTAGTATTTTTTTTTCAGATGCTCACAGCAGTTGGATAAGATTGTGTGTTTCATTATTCTACCTGCTTTGCCTTCCAGATCATATACAAAGTCCTCCTTTCATTTAATATGTAAGTTACTAAATCTTGCGTGATCCTGACTATGTCTCAATTATATTTGAATTGTTTTTCTCTGCTTGCAATATTTTCTCCTTGACGTAGGAGCTTTGAAATTTGGCCATAATATTCTCAAGAATTTTCATTTTGCAATCTCTTTGAAAAGGTGATTGGTGGATTTGTTCAATTTTAATTTATACCCTTGATCTGAGAAATCAGTACAATTTCCCTAAATTATTGAAATATTATATATCTACACATTTTTAAAACAAAACTTTCAGGTAGTCCAGTAATTATTAGTTATCTCTCTTTCATTTATTTTCCAGGTTGCTTGTTTTTCCAATGAGAGATTATTTCACATGTTCATGAAATCATTAACTTCCATTTGCTCAATTCTCATTTTATTTTATTTTTATTTTTAGGTTTTTGCAAGGCAAACGGGGTTAGGTGGCTTGCCCAAGGCCACACAGCTAGGTAATTATTAAGTGTCTGAGACCAGATTTGAACCCAGGTACTCCTGACTCCAGGGCCGGTGCTTTATCCACTGTGCCACTTAGCTGCCCCTCAATTCTAATTTTAAAGGAATAGTTTTCTAAAGTGAACTTTTGTACCCTTTTTTCCATCTGGCTCATTGTGTTTTTTAAGGAATTCTTTTCATCAGTGAATTTTTGTGTCTCTATTACCATTAGTTCAGTTCTGTTTTTTTTTTAAGATGTTATTTTGGGGGCCTCTTTTACCAAGCTGGTGATTCTCTTTTTATGATTTTCTTGTGTCACTATCATTACTTTTCCAAATTTATCCTCTACAACTCTTATCTATTTAATGTCTAAGAATTCTTATTGAATTTGGATCCAAGTAGTATTTTTCTTTAAGACTTTGTTTTTAGCTATTTTTACATTACTATTGCCTTATAAGATTGTGTCTTGGTCTTCCCTGCAAGTATAGTAGGCTTTTTTATATATAGTCAAGTTCTTTTTTGTTATTGTTCACTCATTTTTCTGTCTGTTTTTTGACTTTTAACTTTATGTTCAATTTGGATTTTGCTCACCTGTGGGTGGAGAGTACTGTCCCAAGCTCCAGACTTTTTCATGCTTCTGTTTTCTGAGTTAGTTTTGGGAGTCTTCAAGTTTTTTGTGCTTCCAAGGTGGTGTGATCTAGAGAGATATGGGTCATTTGCCTTTACTCTGGTCTTCATCCAGGAAGGGCTCTTACTGTCCTGCAACCACAAGCTCTAGTGTTTTTTCTTCACTCTGGAACTGTCACCAGGTCCCCTGCTCCTTTTTGAATTACAGTAACTGCTCCACTCTGCCCTGGAAAAGTGACTTACAATTGTTTATGAGCAATAGAATTGCCAATTGTACCCAGTAAGAAGAAAGTGTTCCCTGTAATCCCTCCCAAACTATTGCTACTTCCACAACATTCATGCATCCATACCAGTGTCACAGATCTTTCCTGCCAACCTCATAAGTTGGCTTAGGCTGAAAAACTCTCACCCCCATCCTTTGTTGACTTTGTCACTACAAAATTCAACTGACGTCATTATTTCAAAGTTGTTTGGCAGAAACTGTGGGGAAAGTTCAGCTGAGTTGCTACCTGTACCCCACTATCTTGGTTCTGCCATGAATCCACATTCTCCTGACTCCTGTTTCAACTTTCTATTATATATTCTGAACTTTTTTTCAAATAAAAGAATGTTCTTTAACCATACTTATTGGATCCTCTGATTATTATTATTTTGACAGCTAGGTAGCAGGTGGTTATCACATTGGACCTGGTGTCAGGAAAATACCCGTTTGAATACTGCCTCAAACATTTACTAGTTTGGTGACCCTAGGCCAATCAGTTAACCTCTCTCAGTCTCAGTTTGCTCATCTGTAAAAGGAGGATACTAATAGCACAGTGGTTTTGTGAGGATTAAATAAGGAAATATAAATTAACGGCTATACAAAGTCCAAAGTATTATATAGCAGCTATTATAACTGAATTATTTTGAGTTCAGTGTTCGTTGTCTGCACTTCTGTTTGTGTCTGGAACTATCTGTTTTGAAATGTATGTGAGGTTTCCCATTCATCCTTTATCCATTTTATTTTTTAATTTCCTCATGTTCATACTGAGAATGCTAAAAAAATACAGCATGAGTTCATTTTAAGAAATAAATAGTATAAAATATATGGTTTTTCTTCTTTCCTAAGGCTTCTTGTAACACTCAGAACATGGTTTAAAAGGGCTTTAAATCAAATGATCCTTTTCCTGACTTTTTTTTTGGATTTTTGCAAGACAATATGGGTAAGTAACTTGACCAGGGTCACATACAGGTAAGTAGTGTCTGAGGTCGGAAATGAACTCAGGTCCTCCTGCCTCTAGGGCCTGTGCTCTCTACAATGTGTTACCTAGCCACCCTTGTTTTGCCCCCTGAATTAGTGATCAACAGCAGAACTTATTCCAAATGATGAAAATGAGGATGATGACCGAGATCATGAAACACTTGCCCTAGCTCTGAATAGACATCGAAAAAGAGTTATTTCTGGTCTTCCAGTGGGCAGTGAGTTGATTTCCTTGCCCAACTTGAAACACACTCCTTGAAAAGCTTCTGTCAAATACAGAGTCATAAATAAAAAATACTGGTATTAACATTTCATAGACTAGACTTTGGTTAAATATTTAGTGCCTTAAAGTAAAGCCTCTGCCTGAAATTGAATTGTAAAAGATAACAGGCAGTAAAACAAATGAGGTGCTTTCAAAATTTGTTTCCAGGATGTACCCACACCTAATAGGCAGCTAGATATTATAGTGGATAGAGTGCTAAGCCTGGAGTTAAGAAGGTTTGAGTTTATAACTGACATTAGACACTTACAAACTGAGTGACCCTGGACAAGTTACTTCCATTTACCTCAGTTTCCTCAACTGTGGAAGGGGTATAAAGATCACACTTGTCTGCCATTTCATAGCACTGTTGTAGATTAAATGAGGTAATATTTGGCAAGTCTTTACCACAGTGTTTAGCACATAACTCCTTAATCAATGCTAATTCCTAAAATGTAGAGAACTAAGGAAGGGACTATTTCATGAAGTCATATTTAGGCATCAGACTTGTGTAGCAGTAGAAGGATCAGGGGATCCCGAGTCAGGGTATCTGGTTATGTATCCAACTTCCTCATTTTGCAAATGAAGAAACTGATTCCCAGGTCACATAGATCACACAGTGGCAGCATCATTATGACATTGTTTGAGTTTTTATATCATGTTATGAATCAAATCATCTTAATTTGAAATTCTAACCTAACTAGGTCAGAGAAAAATGAAATTTATTCCTGAGTATTAGAGGTAGTCGGGTATGATTTGGTTTGAATATCAACAATATTAAATGAATACAGATTGTTCTGACCCACACAATTGCATCAAATCCTGATATCTAAGGAAGCTTTAAGAATGTGACTATTTTTCCTATTTCTTTTTCATCATTTTGGTGACTCCACCTGACCTTCAAGATTAATATTTTTGTTTTTTTCTTTTGTTGCCAGTGTTTATTTTTCTTTTCAAATAGAAAAAAGAAATCTGACTCCAAGTGTCAGTGAACTTCATTAGAGAACAGGCTCAGACTTGCAGACCTAGAGTTTGGTTACTGTCACATCAGACTCTCATTACCATTTCTTTACTTGATCCCCCTCTGGCTTTTTCCTTATATATATATATATATATTTTTTTTACCTTTCACATTATTATCAGAGACTAGGGTTGGCCACAAAAGGAATAACCCTGAAAACAAAGTAATGAGCAAGAGAGAATACTAAATCCCTTGAAAGCCTTTATCCTTTTCCTCTTTCCTTTTGTTATCCTATATAAGGAAGGGAATAAACATTCATACAGACCATACTATATACTAAGTGCTTTTATAGATATTATCTCTTTTGATCCTTACATAAATCCTGCAAGGTAGGTTCCATTATTATCCTATTTTTTGCATTTGAAGAATCTGAGGCAAGTAGTAGAAGTTAAGTGACTTGCCAGGATCGTACTGCTACTAAGTGTCAAAGTCATGATTGGAACTCAGATATTCCTGATTCTTTGCCCAGTACTCTATCTCTTGTGTTAACTGGAAACCTCATTATGAACAAATCTAAGATAAAGATGAAAAAAGGAGAATAAGTGACTCCAAAACATATGAATTACTATTCTATATAAATGAAAGATTGCAGGAATCACAGACTAGCCACATTTTACCCTGATGCTTCTATTATTTCTATTGTGACTTTCAATATTACCTCATAAATGGTTATTATATATATATATATGTATATACATATATATATATATATATATTTGCTGAATGAATGCACAAATCAAAACTAAAATCAAAACTAATAAAGATTTTCTTAGCAAGCAAAAACATTTAGAGCCTGAAAATATTTCAAAGGTAATTTAGAATGACATCACTTTCCTTTACAGATTTGAAAATTGAAACTGAAAAAGCTGTCTGAAGTGGTCAGCACCAAGTTATCTTAATTCTGTTTGGCCTTTATAAGGACAAGCTCTGGAGGTTAACAATGATAATTTAATTATTTATTAATGACAAACTCCTGGAGGTCAACAATACCAAATCCAGTGTTCTTTTCACTGTTATTTATTTATAAGCTATATTGGTTTATAAATCAATGTCCTTTGTATTCCTTCCCCCTGGATTAATACTGTACAAAAAATTTTGGCTATTAAACTGCTTATCAAAATCACATAATCAACTGCATGTGGTTTTTTCAACTGTTGTTGTTCCATCATTTTTTCAGTTGTAACTGATTCTTCATGACCCCATTTGGTATTTTCTTGGCAAAGAGAATGGATTGGTTTGTCATTTTCTTCTCAAGTTCATTTTACAGATGACAAACTAAGTCAAACAATCTTACTGATTAAAAAATGAGACAATTTAAATTATTTGCCCAGGGTTACACAGTCAGGAATGGTCTAAGACTGGATATGAGCTCTTGACTCCAGGCAAAGCACTCTATCCACTGAGCCACTTAGCTACACCTGGTTAGTCATTACTTTACCTGAAAAAATTGAACAAAGAGAAATATTGAGGAAATATTCTTTTGGCATTTCCTGTAATATTAAGGCAATATTATCTGTGGCATTTTCTGTGAACTTCTAATTATCTACCCATTGTTCATATTCTTCTGAAATGTAAATTAACTCAGAGCAACCTTAGCCACTTCTCTCTCCTCATTTCCCTATCTAGCATATAGCCATTTCAATGCATGACTCTTTTCAATCATGTCTAGGTATGATCACTCCCTGACTTCTCCCCTTTACTCCTTCCAGAACAGATAGGGATCTGAGTTGCTTAAACTCTCTGCTCACCCTCTTCCCTCAACTGATCCATGTTAACCTTAGCTTGGCTGCAGCCTTGAAGCTCTATAATTCTTCTTCATGTTCCCCCCTCTGCTACTCATGGCAGCAACTGCTGCTGTCACTTCTTTTATTTGCTTCACTATCTCTACCCAAAACTCACTTTCTTTACCTCCCTACCTCCCTAAAGATCTCTGTGAATGAACTTGTAACTTTTTGCAATAAACTGTGAATTAAAATTTTTGACTTTTTTTATATTCCTTAGTCAGAGAGCAATGTGCTTTCTTCACTGATAAATGAACCCCTAGTCTTTGCCCCAGGGTGGCTATCTCGTAGGCATCCTTCATCAATTTACCCTCCTTCTTCATTATTATAATGGTGGCATATGAAGAATCACAAAACATCAAATCAGAAAATTTTGGATCTGGGAGGGACCTCAAAGGTCATATAGACAATATTTGAACAAGATTCCTATTGTTACAATCCTATTAAAATAGTTAAGTTTCTACTATGAAAATCTTCAATGTGTGGAAATTCTAATTTGAAATGATCAAGGCAAAGTCCATTGAGCTATCATCTCCTTTCCCCTGCATGTCTTTTTTAGAGCAAGTTTAAAATTCATTTGCTTCTTTTGGTTGCTATGTAATATCACTGATTGAGACTAAGTTTGTGTTTTGTGAAAGCCCCTCCCCCAGATTCTTTTCACTAAATCTATCTAGTCTTATCTCCTACCCTTAAATTATAGAATTGATTTCATGAAACCAATGATAAAATGAATACTAAATTTAAACTCTTTGAATCACTTTGACCTGTCAAGGCATTTTTGATACTCTCAGTTAATATGCAAGGAGCTATCCCTCCAAGGTATATGTCACTTTCTACCTATTTGTGATTACCACTTCTTCCAACTGCTCAGAAATCAGCATTCTAATAATGTAGTTCAATTTCCCTCCCCCATAATCTGCAAACCCAGAAATAAGAATTAAAAATAATGAATTAATAATGAGAAATAAAAGATTTTACAAAAAAAATCAATAAATCTAAATACCCAAGAGAGTTACTACCTTATAGGAAAAAAGAACAATTCAGGTGTCTATAAATTCAAAGAAGACAACATTCAAGGAATATTCCAATAATAAAATCTATAGCTCCGGCTATCTATAAACAATTCATTCATTATGCATAAATAACAAAGTGAACTAATTCAAGGAAACAAATTCGACCTCATATTTATCTTTAAGACTTGATGGGATGAGACCTATGATTCCACTATGTCTATGGAATGCTATCCCATATATAAAAATATATAACATCAAAGATGTCAAATTTTTTCCCATCCATGCTAGATGCTCTAGGTACATGTGTCTCTAGGTTTGTTTTCTGTGAAAATTCACTCATCAAGTGAATTTCTGATATGTACTCAGTAAAATTTAGGAAGATATCTATATATCTGTATCTATATCTATCTATCTATCTATCTATCTATCTATCTATCTATCTATCTATCTATCTATTTATTTATCTATCTGCCTGTCTATTTATCTATCTGCCTGTCTGTCTATATATCTATCTATTTATACATATGCATCAATATTCTGGAAAGGATCTTTCACTGGGTATATGTTTCTCATTGTAATCCAAACCTTTTTGCCTTCCAAAATATCATATTCCAAGCCCTATGAGCTACTATATCCTGTGCTAATCTGTTGGTAGTTCCAAGATATTTGAATTGCTTTTTTTCTAGCTGTTTGTAATATTTTCTCCTTGATTGGAAGTTCTGAAATTTGACTATAATATTCCTGGCAGTTTTTATTTTGGACCTGTTTCAGGAAGTGGTCAATGGATTGGTTCAATTTCTATATTACCCTCTGCTTCTAGGATATCAGGCAATTTTCCTGGACAGTTTCTTGAAAAATGTAGTTTAGGATATTTTTTTGATCATGACTTTAAAGTAGTCCAATTATTTTTAAATTTTCTCTTCTGAATCTGTGATCCAGGTCAGTTGTTTTCCCAATGAGATAGTTCACATTTTCTTCTAGTTTTTCATTCTTTTGATTTTGATTTTATTGTTTCTTGAATTCTCAAAAAGTCATCAGATTCCTTTAACTTCTGTCTATATTTGAAGAAATTATTTTCTTCAGAGAACCTTTGTATCTCCTTTTCCATGTGGTCAATTCTTGCTTTTTTAGACATTCTCCTCATTGAATGCTTTTTCCGTTTGGCATAACCTGATTTTAAGATGTAATTTTTTGGAGTTTTTTTTTGTATCTTCTTCTTTAAGCTGCTGATTTAGTTTTCATGATTTTCCTGTATTGCTCTCATTTCTCTTCCCAATTTTTCCTCTACCTCCCTGTCTTGAATTTCAAAATCTTTCTGAGCTCTCTCATATCCTGAGACTAATTCATATTTTTCTTGGAGTCTTTGGATGCAGAAGTTTAGATTTTTTATTATCTTCTAAGTGTGTATTTTGATCCTCCATAGGGCCAAAGTAATTGTCTATAGTAAGATTTTTTCTCCTGTTGTTTGTTCATCATCTGGCCATATGACTTGATTTTAATTCTTTGTTAAGTTGGGGTTCTGCTTCCAGGGTGGAGGATGTACAGTCCCAAGCTTTTGAGGGTTTTTGCAACTGTTTTCAGGAACATTCCCCAGGGAACTGAATTTCTCTAAGGTCTTATGAGAGATTCTGTCTGATCTCTTGACCTATGTGCTAGTCTGTGGATGACTACAAGTACTCCCCTCTTCCCTGGAGCTGTGATAAGGGTCCCAGATCCACTATGACAGTAAAACTCCTTTTCCTGAGACTGGGGCCCCAGACTGCAACCTGGATCTGAGTATGGACAGAGCAGCAGACTCTTGCTTCAGAGATAGCAAAGAGATTACTGCAGTTTCCCCTGAACCCTTTACTGTCCATGGGTTGAGTACTCTGGGAGCAGCTGCCAGATGACTGTCGGCAAGTTCACTCCCCAGACCTGCTCCCATTTCCCAAGACTGAGTCTGCACTGAAGCCTGCACTGGACTGGGCTCGGCTTTCACTCTGGTGCAATAGAGATTTCCCTCAAGCTTCCAAGTTGTCCCTGGCAATCCCTGGACTGAGAGGTCTGGAAACTACCTGCCATGGACCCAGGAGTCCTCAGGGACCCAGGTGCTCTGAGGGCTGTTTCAGGATGACTGGAACCAGTTTTCTCCTGGGTGGAGCTACCTGAGCTGCACTGCAGCTCTTTCCTGCTTATCTTCCAAGTTGTTTTGGCCTGGAAGGTTGTTTCACTCAGTCTTTTTGGTGGGTTCTCCCACTCTAATTTGGTTAGAGTCATTATTTAAATGTTTTTGGAGTAGTCTTGGGGAAATCTCCTGGGATTTCCTGCCTTCACTGCATCCTCTTTCCTCCACCCCTCCCACCCCCCAACATGTTGCTTATGTAGATTTGGATAGTTTTTGAATCATCACCTTTTGCCAAAGACAAACTACACAAGGAAAGGGGTCTAGAAAAGAGCATGTAACTGGACTATCACTTTTGTTACTTATTCCAATGTCACACAAGATTTTGTATAAGGTTACTTGATAAGTGCTTTATAAATCTGACCTTTGACACACTGAGTAAAAGCATGCCAAGAGTCATAGCTTTCCTTAAAATCATTTCAATAAATCCAATCAACAAATAGATTTATGAATCTACTAAGTTGCTTCTTTGTGTTTGAGAGCCTAAGGAACAGTCAGTGTTTTGTAATGATATAATCAATGGAAGATTTGGGCACATTCTCTAATTAGGTCATTTATGATTTATATGACCTTGAGTAAATTGAAACAACTCTGTGAACCTCCATTTTCTCATGTTTAAAAAGCGGCTTGGTTTAGATAATCTCTAAGACAGTGGTATCAAATCTAAATAGAAATCTGGGTCACTAAACATTCATAGAGATTCCTGCACTTGCAAATTGACTTAGAAAACTACATACTAATATTATATATATATATATATATATATATATATATATATATATATTCTATTTCACTTTTAATATATTTGTTAAATATCTCTGAATTATATTTTAATCTGTTTTGAGGGTATTTGATACCTTTGCTCTAAGGTCTCTTCCAGAGTTCAATGCAGTGTCTATTCAGTTCAATTCCTTACACAAAATGAATCTCCACAATAATAGGGGACACCCATGATGCTTAAAAGATTTCCAAGGAATGGAAGTCCATAAGCCAAGAGGCAGCTTTTGCCAGTTTTGGACAACTCAATGGGCATACCAAAATAAGAATGATACAGATCTTACTTTCAAGGAGTTATCAGTCTAATAAAGAAAAAAAGTCATCTATGCAAATAAATGAGATGAATGAGAATGAGATAAACAAATTAATTTATGATTCAGGGGAATAATATTAAATAAGGAAATAATATTTATCAAACCGATTAATTCTGATTAAATACTTCCAATATCATAAACCTTATTCTTGTCAATTTTCACTTTAATCATTCAGCATAAGATGTAATAGGTTTAAAATTAAAAAAAATGAAATGAACCTGAGAATTCTGTCTAAACTTGTAAGTTAATTATAAGTAGAAAAAAGAAAGTTTGGTTTGAAGGCCAAAAAAACTATCCTGAAAGCCAAGGGGAGCAGCATTTTATATTGTTGGTTCCCCTTTCACCTCCTGTGAGTAAATTACTCCTAGACTAGATGACTATATCTAGATTTGGATCTAATACCTCTTGAAGATAAACTCAGATTATTTTTCTTACTATGATTATTTTACAAAGGGCTCTCTGTCACTGCAGACAGGACAGCTTTCCACATAGTTTAGTTTGTGCTCAAGTGGTCTTGTTTAGAGAAGAAATATCTCCCTTGCTTCATTACTATGGGACATAAAATTGCTTTTGGGTTAAAGTATTAATTACAGAAAACACCTTTTAAATGGCAGTCTAACTGGGAGGAAGAGTGATAAAAATTTGCTTTCAATTAATAAGATCTCATGTCACATAAATAAGCTTTTTGAGGAAATCAGAAAAAAATACATACATTTTGATGGGGAAGGAAGAAAGGTTAGAATATAAAAAGTAAATGGTTGGATCATTGAATACTCCTTGGGAGGAGTGAATGAGTGAGTGAATGAATGAAAAGTTCTGTATCAGCCATCATGGAATTTGGGAACTACATTTAAATAAAGAATGCTCCTTTCTTCAAGGAGCTTACATTCTAATGGAAGAGAGCTAGAATGGAAAGGGGCAGAAAGCAGAAAATCAGAGTAATGTTAAACATGTTTATTCCAAGAATATTAGTACACATTTGATTACTATTCATAGAATTCAAGTTATAAAAGGAAGGAGAAGACATAAAAGATGATCTGAATGTAAAATAGTTAGCTGTGGCTTGAACTTGGCCCCAGGGCAGGATCTAAGAGAAGCAAGTTAAAAAACAAATCTAGGTAAAATTGAATCAGCCTGGTACTCATACATCTTCTTCAGTAGTTCTTTTTTTTTCTTTCGACTGTTCCTTTGATTGGAGGTCAAGGCAATGAGGCTCTGTTAAAAGAAGGGGATCAACATAGTTTTTTTCTCTACATTTCCCAACAACTACAGGGTTTTTGGATTTCTTTGGTACTCTTCATCAGTCCCCATCAGGTATTTCCCAACCTCCCTCCCCTAAACTTTTCAGCTTCTTTTAGTTCATTGTCTTCCCCATAAAGGCAAAGCACTGTCTTTTTTATATCTCCAATTTTAGCACAGTTTTTTTAGCACATAGGTCTTGATTAATAAATGTTTATTGACTTACTGATGTGGCAAAACATTGGATAATATTGCAAGATTTTGGGGATTAAGGGAACTGCACAAAGAACTTGTGTTCTAGGGAAAGGGAAGAGAGAACCAGAGTCAGAAGAAATTATTTAGAAATAAAAATTTTGGTTTAATATAAAGTTTCATAGGCAAAGATACTTTGGTGGATGATCCAACAAATCAAGGAATCCTGGGAATATAAATGTCATTAGGTGGGAGCATGGTGAAGAAAAATAGCAACACTGGATCAACTGAACATTGCTTGAACTCCATCAGGGATCAGGGTCCCCCAAATTCATCAGAGGTGGCATCTCATGATTCTATGATGGATCATCAAACTTTTCCTTTTTTATTTAAGCTTAGTATTAGGTAATGTAGTCTTGGTGGACTAACCTGAAATGCATTATTAGCTATCTCTCTTCACAAGACAGCTGAAATATTTGTCTCTGCTGCTATAGAAATTCTTTCTAGGGGAAGGAAAGCAAATATGAAGTTTCTTTTTGCTTTTTCTTTCTATTTTCTTTTTTTTGTTCTTCTTGACTTCTTTCCTTCTTCTTCTTCTTCTTCTATCTCTTCTTCTTCTATTAATTTACTTTCTTACACTTCTCTTTTTTTCTCTCTTTTCCTTCTTAGGTCTATGATTTCATTAGTAAAGGAAACTTATGGTATAGAAATTATTTCTAATGGGGGAAATCTGTAATCTGCAATATATGATTCTGGGTATTGCTTTGAGTCTAACCTAGTATAAACAAAAAAGGAAAAAAAGCCTTTTTTTGGTAGAGTATGTGCCAATATTCAAGAGGTTTCTTAGTTTTAGCTTGGCAATAAAAGGAAAAGAAGAAATATGGGAGAACAAGGAGAGAATGAGGAAGATGAAAAGGAAGCCAAAGGGAGAGAGAGAAAAGAGAAAGACAGAGATGCAGTGAGATAGAAAGAAACAGAGATGGAAAACAAAATAGAAAGAAGGATAAGGAGAGGAAAGGAGAATTAAAAAAGACTGGGGGGAGAAAAAAGGGGGGAGATAAAGGAGAAAGAGCAGAAAATTACTATTTTCCTACAATAATTGATGTCTAAATCAAATGGAACCTGATGATGAGAGAAAAACTCATAGTAGCAATTGTCATCTCTATCTTTAATGAATGCACAATGAAGCCTCCACTTGTCCACAAACATGGTACATAAAGGGAGATCCCTGAGAATGCATGAAAAGTAATTTTGTTTTCAATTAAACAAGCCTAGCATCTGGTATATTTCTCAGACTGGTTTGATGATGCTGGGCAGTCCGGTGACACTGTTCTCTTGATTATTTCACTCCTATGGGGGAAAAAAATCTTTGGGAGAATCTAAATCTCAGCCAGCTGGATCTAACTGTATTTTTTCCTATTTTGTTTGCTATTCTCTGTTCCCTTCTCAAAATGCCAATAAAAAAATACATTTTTAGAAGTCCATGTCATATTGTCAGATTTTGTTTTCAACTGTAAAAAGTTTCTGATATTTGATAGGAACATAATTTGTAATGTTCAGATGACCATAGGAAAATCAGCTTAGTGTTTGATTAATGATACCAAAAAAAGACATTTCAATGAAATTGAAATTATATCCCATAAATAAACCAAGGACACATTATCATTTTTATTATAGTTTGATGAAATATTGTCTTAAAGTGAGATACACCACTGGCAGCAATGAAAAACAAGACATCAGAAATTCTATTTAAGAGCAGGTGACAGTGTTATTTACTGCCATGGTTCATGTTGCCACTAGACTCCTTAAATTCTCACAGAGAGAATATATTTTCCCAGCCTGTGATAGCATTGGCAGGTGGGGAGGGATTTGTATCCATGTGAATGTAATCATATTCTTGTTATCTACTTGCTGATCGCCAAGCATACTTGGTACTTTCCCACCTTGATATTTTGGTAAACCCTGTACTCAAACTTACTCTTAAGTCTACTCCCACATACTCCCTTTCTCTATCTGTGAAAATCCTAGCCATCTTTTTAATTTTTTAAATTTAATTTAAATTTTTTTATCAAAGCTATTATTTGAGTTTTACAATTTTCCCCCCAAACTTACTCCCCCCCCAAGTAGTAGTATATATTTTTAGGTTTTTGCAAGGCAGATGGGGTGAAGTGGCTTGCCTAAGGCCACACAGCTAGGTAATTATTAAGTGTATGAGGCCAGATTTGAACTCAGATACTCCTGACTCCAGGGCTGGTGCTCTCTCTATCCACTACACCACCTAGCTGCCCCTATCCTATCCATCTTTCAAGACCTTTCCGACATTTTCTGATCCCCACTGGGGATCTTGAGGGGGAAAAATGTTCTTTATATTTATGACATTATGATTTGATAAATTGGAAAAATAATGGGAAAGAATTAATGGGTGAAGAAGGAAAATGAGATCTGAACAACTATATATGATTGCTAACTATATGTCAGTTCCTTGAGGTCAGTGATTTTGTTTGGTGTTCAAGGCACCTTATAACATTCCCCTTCCTTTCAAGATTTCTTTTACTTTATATCCAGCAACATCATGTTCCCTTTCAGTGACAGTGGCCTCCTTGTATTTCCTAGCACTTCTGGCTTTTCAAGTTTCAAGGTTCAAGTTTCCTTCAAGTCATAGCTAAAATCCTATTTTCTGAAGGAATTTTCTCTTGATCCACCTCAATGCTTATGTCTTATCATTGTTGATTATCTTTGATTTATTTATCCTATATATCATTTCCTTGTAAATGGTTTTCCCATTATACTATAAGCTTCTTACGGGTTTGCTTTGTATTCCTATTACTTATTATAGTGCCCACAACAAAGTAGGTGACAAATAAATGTTTCTTCTGTACTAGTTGCTTTGGTGTGTTATAAGGATTAAGTAAGACATAATCCCTGGGCCTAACAAGTTGATAATACAGTAGGAGTGAGAAATATACACAAGATCCTTTTAGAAATAAGACTGATCATATTCATTGAGCCAGTAATACCATTACAAGGTCTATAACCAAATGCAATTGTTAAATATGGGAAAAGTTCCACATGTTCAACAATATTTCTAACAGTTCTTTTTGCAATGGCAAAGAATTGAAAATTGAGGGGATGACCATTAATTGGGGGATGGCTGAAAAAAGTTATGATATATGAATGTTTCAAAGTACTATTGTCCATAAGAAACCATAAAAAGTCAGACTTTAGAAAAAAAACATGGTAAGAATTACATGAACTGATGATGAGTGAAGGGAGTAGACCCAAGGCAACATTGTACCAATTAACAACAACATTATGAATTGATCAACTATGATGGATGCAACTCTTCTCAACAGTTTAAAGATCTAGGATAACTGGTGAAATCTGTTATGGAAAATGCCCTCAACATCCAGAGGGAATCAAAACAAATCAAATTGAAAAAAAACTAAAGCACAAAACTCACAAAATTTGAATGGATACTATCTTCTCTTTTTAAAAACTTCTCTTAAGTTTTTCCTTCCTATCCTATGATTTTCTTTCTTTTCCTTTAGTTCTAAGTCCTCAAACACAAAATGATTAATATGTAAATATGTTAAATGCATAAGTACATGTTTAATTTTTACTGGACAGTTTGCCACCAAGGGGAGGGGGATGAGAAGGAAGGGTGATAGAAATACTTGTAATTTATAAATATACAAGTAGATGAATGTTGAAAAACTTCCATGTCATGTAATTGGAAAAAAATAAAATAAAATTTCAATTAAAAAAGAAGCACTACTTCTAAAGGAAGTATATCATTAGAACTATAAACTCCAGTGATTCTCTGAAAGCATTCAAGAGATTCTTAGATGGTCATTCAGAAACATAGGACTCAGGATGAAAAGAATTAATCATCCAGTAAGTCTATCTCATTCCTACCTTTGATTTCTTCTACAATGTTCATAAATGACCCTACAGCATCTAATCTAAAATCTCTCATGAGTGAAACTCACTCCCTTCTGAAGAAGCTCATCCCATTTTTGGTTAGCTGTAGCAAAAGTGGCTACATTTTCTTCTACTTTGGGAACTGCTTCAATGCCAGTATCCAAGTGCATAACACCAAGATTAAGTTGTAGGAATAAGGAGAAGTAAAAACGTATTTAATGATTGTCTTCAACTAGAAAACATTTAATAGCCTTGCTTTTCCTAGCAAACAGTGAGGGGCCTTATACCATTTTCTCTTTCAGACACTGGCCACCTTCTCAAACAGTTAATTGCCCCTCTCTTCGGCAAGACTCCATCTATGAGACTTTGTCTGTTCTATTGAGGAGATTTAAATTAAGAGTCTACTGGTGAGAGCTGCAATTGCTTGTGCATTGGCAGAAAGGCCAGAGAAAACTAATTCTGATATCATTCACTCAGGAGCTGGGCCCAAGAGAAACTTTTTGGCTTTGCATAACAAGTCACAGGCTGCTCCTGGCTATGAGTGATTGATGTATTTTCTTCTTTCTACTATGCTGGAAGAAAGAAGATTTATGGAGGCAATGACCCTTTTGAAGCTCCTGCTTTCTTCTCATGATGGTCAAGAACAGTAAGAGAATGAATGAGGACATTGTAATTGGCCCTTTGAATGCTTTTTCCCCAGAAGAGGAGGGGTCCTCACTAAGTTTTGATCTGTTAGGAAAAAAATGTGTTAATTTTCTTGGTTTGCCCTAATCAGGAACAAATGTTACTGGAGGTTTTGGCCTTAAGAAAGATCAAAACAAAATTAGGTTAACAAACACATTAATAGATATTTCTCTAAGTTGTGGCCTTTGTCAACATTCCTTGAGGGAGGGGGGGAGTCAAGCTAGAGAGACTGACCTCTGGAAAATGGAAGCCTACTGTTCTCCTTACATGGCCTTGATCATCAGAAGGTGTGATTTGAAAAATCACTTCCCCTTTGTCTAATCAAGGATAAAGTGAGGAACAAGGAAAGAAGAGACAGAGGGAATTCAAGAAGTGGCAAGTGGTGCAGAGGTTCCCAGGCATTACCTTATCCCAAAGACCTTCAAAGCAATGTGTATCTGCAGGAGCTCTTGATGGAATTAAGAAAGCAAGATTTCATTCTGTTTACAATTAAGAGAGTAGCATGTTATTGCTCAATTGATTTGATTAAAGGATGCTTTCTTTCTTCTTTTAGTCATTATTTTATTTTATTTTTCCATGGTCACATCTAAAAACAAATTTAATATTCATTTTTAAAACTTTGAATTCTGACTTTTCTCCCTTCTTCCTACCCTACTTCCCTCATTATCACAGCAAGTATTTGATATAGGTTTAAAATATTTAGTCATTCCAAACATTGCCATTATAGTTATTTTGGGAAAGAAAATATAGTCTTTCCTCCCTCAATAAAAAAGAGATAAGATATCATCAGCACTGTCTTTGGGGATGGATAATATTCTTTATCAAAGGTCCATTAGAATTTTCTTGGGTCATAAGATTGCTGGGAAGAGGTAAGTTATTCATCAGTTGATCATCCAACAATATCGCTGTTGTATATATGTGTGTGTATATATATATATATATATATATATATATATATATATATATATATATATATATATTTCTATTTCCCATCACATCTGCTCATGTAAGTCTTTCCAAGCTTTACTGAGAGCATCCTGTTCATCATTTCTTATAGTAGAACAGAATTCCATCACAGTCACATACCTCAACCTATTCAGTCACTCCCAAATGATGGGCAACCCCTCAACCTCTAGTTCCTTGCTATCAGAAAAGAATTGGTATAATTATCTTTATACATATAGGTCCTTTTCCTTCCTGTTTTTCATCTCCTCTGTAATATAGTACTTGTAGTGGCATTGCTAGATTAAAGGGTTAGTCATGGTTTTATAGCTCATTAAACACAGTCCATAAGCAATGATCTAAAAAGTTATTGAATCTTTTCACAACTCCTCCAACAGAACATTAATATCTCATTTTTCTTACATCCTCTCATTTTCCTCATTATGTCCTATTAGCCAATCCAATAAGTATAAGATAGCAGTCCAGAACCATTTCAATTTGCACCTCTCCTATCAATAGTGATTGAGGACATCTTTTTTTAATATGATCATAGCATTGATAGCCTCATCTGGAAACTATTCTCATTCCCTGTTCACCTATCAATTGGGGAATGGCTCTTATCTTCCATGAATCTGACTCAACTTTCCATGTTTGAGTAACAAGTTCTTCTTCACAGAAATCTGCTGGAAGAAAGAAGATTTATGGAGGCAATGACCCTTTTGAAGCTACTGCTTTCTTCTCATGATGCTCAAGAAAAATAAGAGAATGAATGATGACATTAGAATTGGCTCTTTGAATGATTTCTTCCCCAAAAGAGGAGGGGTTCTCACTAAATTTTTCCCAGTTAATCTTACCGACTGTATATCTTTCCATACTATTCTCCCCAACCCCATTTGTTTATTCTCTTTCACCTTTCATCCTGTCCCTCCTCAAAATCTTCCCTCCCATTATTTCCCATTCCAACCACACCACCCCCAGTTTCTCCCATCCCCTTTCCCTCATACTTTCCTCTATGGTAAGATAGATTTTTATACCCAATTGAGTGTGTATATTATTGCCTCTCTGCACCAATTTTGATGAATGTAAGGCTCACTTATTCCCCCTACCACACCCACTCCACTGTAAAAGCTTTTTCTTGCCTCTTTTATGTCAAATAGCTGATTCCATTCTACCTTACTCTTTCCCTTTCTCCCAGTACATTCTTTGCTCACACCATAACTCCATCTTTTAAATATATAATCACTTCATATTTAACTACCATCTGAGCTTTGTCTATATATTTTCTCTCTAACAGCACTAATACATGAGAAATTTCATGAGTTATCAGTATCATCTTCCAATGTAGGAATATCAACAGTTCAACATTATTTAGTCCCTAATGATTTGCCTTTCCTCCTTACTGCTATACTGTTAGACTTCACTGGAGTCTTGTATTTGAAAATCAAATTTTCTATTCAGATCTGATGTTTTCATCAGGAAAATTTGAAATTTCCCTATTTCATTGAAGTTCATTTTCCCCTGTAAGAGTATGTTCAATTTTGCTGGCAGTTGATTCTTTGTTGTAATTCAAGATCTTTTGCCTTCTGGAATACCATATTCCAAGTCATATAATTCCTTAAGGTAAAAGCTACTAAATCTTGCATTGTCCTGACTGTGGGTTTGTAGTATTTTCTCCTTGACCTCGGAGCTTTGAAATTTGACTTCAATATTCCTGTCAGTGTTTATCTTAGTTGATAGGTGGATTCATTCTATCTCTATTTTACCCTCTCCTTCTAGAAGAATAGGGAAATTTTCCTTGATAGTTTCTTGAAAAATGTTGCCTGGGGCAGCTAGGTGGTGTGGTGGATAGAGCACCAGTCCTGGAGCCAGGAGGACCAGAGTTCAAATCTGGATTCAGACATTTAATAATTACCTAGCTGTGTGATCTTAGGCAAGTCACTTTACCCCATTGCCTTGCCAAAATCGAAAAAGAAAAAAAGAAAAATGATTTTTAGGTCATGACTTTAAGATAGTCCAATAATTTTTAAATTATCTCTTCTAGATCTATTTTCCAAGTCAATTGTTTTTCTCAAATGATGTTTTACATTTCCTTCTAGTTCTTTTATGTTTTGGTGATTTCTTCATTTGTATCTCCTTTTCCATTTGGACAGTTCTTTCTTTTAAGACATTCTTCTCCTCAATGGATATTTAGACCTCTTCCCATATAGTCCAGTATGTTTTTTATTACTCTATCTTTTTATTTCTTTTTTTAAAGAAATATTTTATTTGGAGTTTTATAATATTCCACCTAACTTTGGTTCCCTCTGCCCACCCCCCACAGAATGCAGTCTGATAGTATTTACATTGGTTCTGTGGTATACATTGATCTAAGTTGAATGGGATGAGAGAGAAATATCATTAAGGAAAAAAATAAAGCATAAGAGATAGCAAAATTGCATAATAGGATAGCGGTTTTCCCCCTAAATTGAAGGTAATAGTACTTGGTCTTTGTTCAAACTCCACAATTTTTTTCTCTGGCACAGATGGTATTCTCCATTGCAGATAGCCCCAAATTGTCCCTGATTGTTGCACTGATGGAATGAGCAAGTCCATCAAAGTTAATCATCGCCCCCATGTTGCTGTTAGGGTATATATTGTTCTTCTGGCTCTGCTCATCTTAAGCAGCATCAAATCATGCAAATCCTTCCAGGTTTCTCTGAATTGCCATCCCTCCTGGTTTCTAATAGAACAGTAGTGTTCCATGACATACATATATTAAGCATGTTAAGTCATTCCCCAATTGAAGGACATTCTTTGACACCACAAACAGGGTGACTATGAATATTTTTGTACAAGTGATGTTTTTAACCTTTTTCATAATCTCTTCAGGGTATAGATCCAGTATATATTTGCTGGATCAAAGGGCATGCACATTTTTGTTGGACATAGTTCCAGACTACTCTCCAGAAAAGTTGTGTGAGTTTACAGTTCCTCCAACAATGCATTAGTGTAGGGGTGGCTAGATGGCACAGTGGATAGAGCACCAGCCCTGGAGTCAGGAGTACCTGAGTTCAAATCCAATCTCAGACACTTAATTATTAGCTTAATAATAGCTGTGTAGTCTTGGGCAAGCCACTTAATCCCGTTTGCCTTGCAAAAACCTTAAAAAGCAAAAAATACAAAAAACAAAAAACACAACAATGCACTAGTGTCCTAGATTTCCCACATCCCTTCCAAGATTGATTATTGTCCTTTCTGCTCATATTGGCCAGTCTGAGAGGTGTGAGGTGGTACCTCAGAGATGCATTAATTTGCATTTCTCTAATAAGTAATGTTTTAGAGAAATTTTTCATATGACTATGGGTTGAATTTATTTCCTCATCTATAAATTGCCTTTGCATATCCTTTGACCATTTGTCAATTAGGGAATGGCTTGTTTTTTTCTTTGAAAATTTCACTCAGTTCTCTGTATATCTTAGAAATGAGTCCTTTGTCAGAAATATTGGTTGTAAAACTTTTTTTCCCAATTTACTACATTTCTTTTGATCTTGGTTTTTAGTGGTTTTGTCTGGTAAAAGCTTGTTAATTTAATGTAATCATAATTATCTATTTTGTTTTTAATGATATTCTCCATCTCTTCTTTAGTCATAAACTGCTTCCCTTTCCATAGATCTGACAGGTAAATTACTCCTGGATCTTCTAGTTTGCTTATAATATTGTTTTTATGTCTAATTCTTGTATCCATTTTGATCTTATCTTGGTATATGGTGTGAGGTGTTGGTCTCATCCAAGTTTCTTCCATACTAACTTCCAGTTTTCCCAACAGTTTTTATCCCAATAGCTGGACTCTTTCAGTTTATCAAAGAGCAGAATTCTATAATAATTTCCTGATATTATATCTGACCTATTCCACTGATCTGCCACTCTATTTCTTAGCCAATACCAGACAGTTTTTTTTTTTGCAAGGCAATGGGGTTAAGTGGCTTACCCATGGCCACACAGCTAGATAATTATTAAGTCTCTGAGGCTGGATTTGAACTCAGGTACTCCTGACTCCAGGCCCCAAGCTTTATACACTGTGCCACCTAGCCACCCCAATACCAGACAGTTTTGATGATTGAAGCTTTATAATATCATTTTATATCTGGTAAGACACCTCCTTTTGCACTTTTTTCATGGAATCCCTGGGAATTCTTAACTTTTTATTTCTCCATATGTATTTATTTACATTTTTTTCTAACTCATTAAAAAGTAATTTTTTGGAATTTTGATTGGTAAGAGAAGTAAATAAGCAGTTTAGTTAGAATTATCATTTTTATTATATTAGTTCAACCTATCCATGAGCAATTGATGTTTGCCTAGTTATGTAAATCTGATTTTATTTGTGTGAGAAGTGTTTTGTTTTCAAAAGTTTTTGAGTCTGTCTTGGCAGGTAGACTTCTAGGTATTTTATACCAGGTATTTTATTGTCTGAGGTTACTTTGAATGGGTTTTCTCTTTGTAGCTCTTTCTGCTAAATCTTGCTAGTCATTTATAGAAATCTTAAGGATTTATGAGGGTTGATTTTATATCCTTGTGACTCTGCTCAAGTTGCTAATTAGTTCTACTAGTTTTTTAGATGCTTTTTTGGGGATTCTCTAGGTATACCATCATGTCATCTGCACAGAGTGACAGTTTTGTCTCTTCCTTTCCAATTCTAATTCCTTTTTCTTCTCTTATTGCAGAAGCTAACATTTCTAATTGAATATTGAATAGTAGTGGTGATAATGGGCATCCTTGTTTCCCCCTGATCTTATTGGGAAGGCCTCTAGCCTGTCCCCATTACATATGATATTTGTTGATGTTTTTCGGATAGATACTACTTATTATTCTAAGGAGCAATTCATTTTTTCCTACACTCTCTAGTGTTTTTGGTAGGAATGGGTGCTGTATTTTGTTAAAAACTTTTTTCAGCATCCATTGATATAATCATATAGTTTCTGATACGTTTGTTATTGATATAATTAATTATACTAAGAATGTTCCTAATGTTGAACTAACCCTGCATTGGTTGATCATAGTGTATTATCCTAGTGATAACTTGTTGTAGTCATTTTGCTAAGATTTTGTCTAAGATTTTTTGTATCTATATTTATCAGGGAGATAGGTCTATAGTTTTCGTTCTCGGTTTTAGCTCTTTCTGGTTTAGGTATCAGCCCTATATTGGTGTGTGTCATAGAAAGAGTTAGGTAGAGTTCCATTTTCACCTATTTTTGGAAAGAGTTTATATAGAATTGGATCTCCTCCACCAAGCTGCTGACTCAGTTTTCAAGATTTTCCACATCAGTTTCATTTCTCTTCTCAATTTTCCCTCTACCTCCCATACTTGATTTACAAAATCCTTTTTGAATTAAGTCTGAATTCATTTTTCAAAGAAAAATGTGCAAGTTTTGATTTTATCTGCTATTCAATGTGCATTTTGATCTTGCTAGTGCCCATACTACCTATCTATGACCAGCTATTTTTTTCTGTTTGCTTATTTCCCCAGTCATGACTTGATACTAGCTCTTTGTTAAGTTGGCACTCTGCTTCCAGGGTGGAGGGCACACTGTCACATATTTTTCTACTTTTTGCAGCTGTTTTCCAAGATAGTTCTAAGAATATGTAAATTTTCAATTCTTTCTGATCTAAGTAAAGGTTCAAATTATTTCTCTGGCTTGTGCTGTGATCTGTATGTCACCACAAATATTCCTTTCTGACCTCTAACTCTAAGGAGATTCTCTGCTCTACTGGAGCAATAAGTTCTGCTGTGCTTCTTTTTCTCTTCCTGGGACTGCTACCCAAGACTGAAACCCATATCTGAGTACAGGCAAAGCAGCAGAGTCCTGCCTCAGAATAGTAAAGAGAGTAGTATAATCTCCTTCTGACCCCTTTATGACCTAATGCCCCAAAATCAGTCACTCTTGCTGACTCAATGATTCTCAAGGATTGTTTCTGGTCAGTTGTCATCTGGTCTGCACTACCTACCATAGCCTTGAGTGGACTGTGCTCCATTCTCACCCTGATGCTGCAGAGTTTTCCTGCTCACCTTCCAAATTATCCTTAGCAGTCTCTAGACTAAGGTGTGTAGAAATCCACACAGTTACCACTGATTCAGTTGCCCTATGGTCTGTTCCTGGATTGCTGCAGCCAATTTGCTCAAATGCAGCCTGGGCGGCATTGTGTTTATGTGCTATTCTATCTCCCTGGTGTGATGGACCTTTCCCAGCTGCTCTTTTGAGTTGTCTTAGGCTCAAAAATTGTTTCACTCAGTTGGTTCTGACCCTCTAGAATTTTTTAGAGTCATTATTTAAAAGTAATGGGAGTAGTTTGGGAAAGACCTTGTGCTCTACTCTGTTATCTTAACTTTTTCCCCAAGGAGGTATTTTTATAATCTAAATGGAAGTTTGACTTCACCCACCACTCTCTTCTTAGAGAAGCAGAAAAATAATTATTTTAATTAAAAGGGCAAAACTCATTGTTGACAGCCTTCAGTATTAGAGAAGAATATTGGTCCTGAGAATGGATGATGAGAAAGAAGGAATTAAACATTTTTTTACATATCTAAAAGGTGCCATGCCCTGTGCCTTATTAATATCTCATTTTTAAAATCCCCACAACTTTGAGATGTCATTGCAATTATTAATCCTTATTTTGCAATTGAGAAGGCCCAGGTCACAATAAGAAGTACATGTCTGTGGTTGATTTGAACTCTAATTTCTGCATTCCAAGATAGGCACTCTATCTAGTGTACTACCTAGCCACCTCCCATCTAAGATCTATGAAGAGAATTTCTAGCAGAAGGTAAGTAGATGAACCAAAGTAGGAAAGTATTGAATCTGAATTTCAAGAAGCATTTTCTTGAAGTAACAGGAAAGAAATATGTCAGAAAACTGGCACCAAGATTGAGATACAATTGCATCAAGTTTAAATTTACTACCTTGAAATTTTTAACCATTCTCCTCAAATCTGTCTCTGGGGGCCAGCCTTAACAAATTGAAATCTTTTGCCACATAATAGATTTCAAGAGAGCTATCATATTCTCATTCACTAGTAAGGAACAATACTTAGATTTGAACTCAAATGCTTTGATTTCAAACACAGTATACTTGGCCCAAGAAGGAAGAAATCAATGTTTGGAACAGTGTTTGGAAGCCAAGAAAAGCATAACTTTAGACCTGCAACGAAAAACTTCCTACAATTAAAGCTATGTAAAAGTTTGATGGACTGCTTAAAGAGATAGTTTAAGATAGCTCTTAAAGAAAAGACTGACTCACCAATTACTAGTAATGTTAAAGGGGACATTCTTAATCAAAACTTTAAAATTTAAGTTCTTTTCCAAAGAAATTACTTTCTGTAATTCTGTGCTATAATAGACCTTTGATTTACATTCACTACTGTATAGTAAATAATTGATAAGAACAGCAGCAGCAGCAGAAGTAGTAGCAACAATAAAATAACAATGTATAGTTGCAAGACCAAGGCACAGCTCCAATTTTTCTATATGGTGAAGGCAATAATGTTCTAAACTCTGTAATTTCTAAATCAAAATTTTAAAGTGAGTCTTTTTTTTCAGTGAATAAATAAATATCTACTCTGACTTATGTAACCTGCTATGCCTTTAATTGTTATTGCTAATTAAACTAATTCCTATTTAAATTTTATTATGACCATAAAAATGATTAATTATTTATATAGTTACCTGACTTTCCTTTCCTGAAATTAACCTAGCAAACAAAAAGGTTTAATTAGTCAAAAATTGTGAGCAAAATATATTTTCAGATAAACTTCAAATATTAAGGAATTAAGTTATAATCAGCATCATGTTTTCTCAATATCAAATAGTCATGGATATTTTCAGGCATGTGTTGGTATTTAACAGCTGACTCTCCAGAGGAAAAGAAGTACTCCTGACACATTTTTAAGTTTCTCAGTCCCTTTTTTAAGACTAAAAAATATCAACAAACATTGAATCAAGTATTATAATGTTTTCTAAATTTCTAGGTATAAATGAAAATTTAAAACTAAAAGTTGAACCCCCAACTCTCAATACACTCTCAGATGCTTCCTATTCTAAAAGATTTCCATATGTACAAATGTTTTTCTAAGCAGGCAGATGAGATACACAGCTATTGAAGTGTTAAGTCTAATAGAAATAACCTTGGTAATATTTGAGAACTTGAAAAGGTTGATATTATAATTATTTTATGCCCTTAACGTATACTAATATATGAGAAAACTTTCAATTCCTTGAAGACAGAAACTTGGTTTTTTTTGACTTAAGATCCTCAGCATCTAGCATTAAGCCTGGAAAATAGTAGACACTTAATATATGTTTATCAAATTAAGTTGAATAAAATTAAACCTCAATTAAAAAAAAGATTGAGAATCTACTGTACTGGGGTTTATATTCTCATTGGGGGAGGGGGAAAGAAATTTGAGACAAGAGTAAAAATAGTGAATTCTAAATTATATGGTATAGCCAAATGCTTTCTGAATTTCGGGAGAAATGAATAAGGACTAAAGAAGACTTGACAGACCTGAGATTTCAATTGAACTTTGAAGAAGAGAAATATGTCTTTTTTTTAATGATTTTTTTTAGGTTTTTGCAAGGCAAATGGGGTTAAGTGGCTTGCCCATGCCACACAGCTAGGAAATTACTAAGTGTCTGAGACCAGATTTGAACCCAGGTACTCCTGACTCCAAGGTCAGTGCTTTATCCACTACGCCACCTAACTGCCCCGAGAAATACATCTTGAGTAGGTAGAGAAATAAATAAAGCATCCATTCCCTGTAAGCTTTTATATAGTATTGTATGATTTTTAGAGCTGCAAGAGACCATAAAATCCATCTAGCATAAATATTATATTTAGGAAACTGAGGTTGCCTTGAGTTGTGGAAGAACTTACCTAAGATCAGACAACTAAATTTCTTGGGGTTCCTGTTAGGAGACCAATCTTCCACTCTTAGGAAAACTGTGACCTAGAGATATCAGTTGACTATATAGATGATAGAAGTAGAATCAGGATAAATTTTTGAATTCCGGTCCTTCAAAACCAAACTCAGAGATCTTTTCATTCAGCATTATGTGTATATATTATGTTAGAATTCAAATGCAGGTCCCCTCACTCAAAATGTATTGCATATTCAAACTTCTGGCCACAATGACAGAGAGAAGCCAGGCATTTTTTCTAAGCCCTCCTGGCTTTTCTTCAGAAGTAACATGAACTAAGCCTCTTCCAGATTTTGGATCCACAGAACCCAGAAAAAGAATAGAGGAGAACATCCCACAGCATCTCAGCACCAAAGGACTGTGAACCAGCCCCTCCTCCAACACAGGATCCTAGGAAAAGGGCCCAAAGTGGAGAAAAGTCAGTTGAAAGCAGGGTTCATTGAATGTTGCCTTCAAGACAAGGATCCTAACTCAGCTAGAACTGCAGTTTCAGAGGGGAATGTGAATTGGTCTCCAGTCCAGAAAAACTTCTTAGAAGAGCACAGAAAGGAGTTTGAAAATCAAATGGAAACATTGGGGAAAAATCCTAGAGAAAATTAACATCTAACAACAAGTAAACAAATCCTTTAAAAACTGGAGAAGTGTAAAAAAAGAAAATAATTGTCACAAAAACACAATTGGGCAGTTGGACAAAAAACAACTTCAAAAATAGAACTGATCTCAAAGATGCTGAAAAAGCCTTTGACAAAATACAGCACCCATTCCTACTAAAAACACTAGAGAATACAGAAATAAAGAATTTTTCCTCAAAATGAGAAACAATTTCTATCTGAAACCATCAACAAGCATTATATGCATTGAGGATAAGTTAGAAAAATTTCCAGTGAGATCAAGGGTGAAACAAGGATGCCCATAATCATCAGCACTAATCAATATTGTATTAAAAATGTTGGCTTCATCAACTGATGATGAGCAAGATGAGCAGAACCAGAAAAATACTGTACACCCTAACAGCAACATGGGGTTGATGATCAACCTTGATGGACTTGCTCATTCCATCAGTTCAACAATCAGGGACAATTTTAGGCTATCTGCAATGGAGACTACCATCTGTATCCAAAGAAAGAATTGTGGAGTTTGAACAAAGACCAAAGACTATTACCCTCAATTTAGAGAAAAAAAAAACTGTGATCTTATTATGTAATTTTGCTATCTCTTATACTTTATTTTTCCTTCTTTAAGGATATGATTTCTCTCTCATCACATTCAACTTAGATCAGTATATGCTATGGAAACAATGTAAAGACTAACAGACTACCTTCTGTGGGGGGTGAGGGGAGGGAAGCAAGAATAGGGAAAATTTGAAAACTCAAAATAAATAAAATTATTCTTTAAAAAATATTAGACTTCCTCCTTGACCCTGTCGACGTGTCGGCGGCAAAATGGCATCTCCAGCTCCTGCTTCCTCCTGGCCGGCCTGGGCGGCCCCGGGCGGCCCCGGGGAGGTGGATGAGCTGTTTGACTTGAAGAACGCCTTCTACATTGACAGCTACCAGCAGTGCATCAAGGAGGCGCAGCGCGTCAAGCTTTCCAGCCAAGAAAAAGAAGGGGAAAGAGATGTCTTTTTATACCAAGCTTATCTTGCACAGAGAAAACATAGTGTGGTACTGGATGAGATCAAAACCAACTCTTCCCAAGAGCTCCAGGCTGTCTGAATGTTTGCAGAGTGTCTTTCCAGTGAAAGCCAGAGAGATGCAATTGTTGCAGACCTGGACCAAAAGATGGCTGCTTCCATCTATTTCCATGACAAGAACCCTGATGCTGCCCTCTGCACACTGCACCAGGGGGAGAGCTTGAAGTGCATGGCCATGATTGTGCAGATTCTCCTGAAGCTGGACAGATTGGACCTGGCCCGCAAAGAGTTAAAAAAGATGCAGGAGCAAGAAGAGGACGCCACTCTTACACAGCTGGCCATTGCCTGGGTCAATCTGGCCATGGGTGGTGAGAAGCTGCAGGATGCCTATTATATCTTCCACCCTACTCCTACTCAAAGGCCAGGCTGCCTGCTATATGGCCCAGGGCAAATGGGAGCATGCTGAGGGAGTTCTACAAGAGGCACTTGAAAAGGACAGCAGCAACCCAGAGACCCTCATCAACTTCATTGTCTTGTCCCAGCATCTGGCGAAGCCCCTTGAGGTCAAAAATAGATACTTGCCACAACTGAAAGATGCCCACCGATCATATACATATATATAAATATTCATAGCAGCTCTTTTTGTAATGGCAAAGAATTGGAAATCGAGAGGATGCCCATCAGTTGGTGAATGAATGAACAAATTAAGATATGTATGTAATGGAACAATATTGTCCTATTAGAACTTGGGATAGATGGGATTTCAGAGAAACCTAGAAAAATTTGCATTAATGAGTCGAGCAGAATCAGAAGAATGTTGTACACTTTAACAAAAACATGGGGTAATGATCAATGCTGATGGACTTGTTCACTCCATCATTGCAATGATCAGGGACAATTTTAGGGGATCTGTGATAGAGAATGCCATCTGTATCCAGAGAAGAAGGAACTATAGAGTTTAAATAAAGACCAAAAGTTATTATCTTAAATTTTTTAAATTTGTCTTATATATTGCATAATTTTTCTATCTGTAATATTTTTCTTCTTTATTGATATGGTTTTTCTCTCAACACATTCAATTTGGTCTAATTCATATCATGGAAACAAAAGGACTATAACATTGCCTTCTGTTGGGGGAGGGGAAAGAATGGGAGGGAAGGGAAAATTGCAAAGTTCTATATTTTGCAAAAATCATTCATAGCAATTATATTGTTGGAAAACAAATAGAATATATATATATATATATATATATATATATATATATATATATATATATATATATATATATATATATATATCTTTAAATTGTGTTTTCAACTACATGGCAGATGTAACATAGGACAATAGTCCCAGAGGTAGCAATGACTATGGATAGTAGAATGGCAATGAGGAGACTGGCTGACCTAACTGAGCTTTAGATGCTTGGATACCAAATACCCCAAAAACTCTTTCTTTAAAGGAGGGCAAGGTGTGTATGAGGATGAAAAAAAAATCATGAATCTATGTCTGCTTTGATACCTGGTCAGCTGGAACAGGTCTCTTACATCACTTCAAGGTTCATTCCCAGAGGGCTGACAAAGCAGTGGAATATCAAAATGCAGGGAAAGGAAGAAGTGTCTGAGACAAATGAAACTTTAGTGACAGGAAGGCAAGTGTAATTCACATCTATTTGTCACATTTTAGCCTAAAGCAATTGGCACAAGGATATCATAGAAACAATTGGAACACTTCTGTTCCTGAAAGGACACATCTACCACAGGAAACAACTTGACAATCGGAAGCACCGCAGAGGTTTAGGAACCTACATTTAAATGAAGCTCAAAGCAACCTTTGAGTCCAATCCTTTTGTTTTACTGGTTAAGGAATTGAGTATGAGAAAGGATCAGTGAATCACATGAAATCACATTGGCAGGACCAAAGATTTAGAGCTAGATGGGACTTCTCAATCAAACTTATCACTGAGGAACCAATGTTTATAGAGGTTAGGTGATTTTTCCAGGGAAGCACAGGCATTTATAATATCAGAATCAGGATTTGACTGATTCCAAATTCATCATGATTTCCATTGCTTTGAGCTGCCACCTATCTAAAAATTCCAGGAAGAAATGAAGGACAGTGAGCTGTGTCTCATGTTCCAAACAAATATGAAGTAGGAATATACCTTAAGGTGCTTGAGAAAATTATACCAGAAAGAACTGGACACAAATCAGAATAACAGATTATCCAAATGCTTACACTTAAATGAGTATTCTTTCTTATGATGTATCTATTGAAATGGAAATATATCAGAGCCATGTGGGCAATATGCTGCCAAGAGCTTATCATGGGCTATTAACACTTCTACAAAGAAATATGGTAAAAGCTTCACTCCTTTTAAATTATTTCACTCCTTCCCAACTTTTGTATCAGCTATGTTCTAAATATAGGTTAAACCCCTGGCAGGGATAATGTCCTTCTTGAACGTTCAGAGAAAACTTTGTTGGATGGATTCTTTCTTTCCTATCTCTACTAAAGGTAAAGACAGGATATTTTTGATTATAAAGCAAGCAATTTTTCATTAAATAAATATTTGTAAGTAAGTATATTATTAAATAGACTTGGTTTCTAATATCAAATGGATTAGTATTTTATTGACTAGACAATAAATGCTCAGGGAGGCTATGTGGTATAAAAAATAAAGACCGTTTTGGAGTAAGGATTGTTTCATATTTTGACTTTGAGTAACCAGAACTGACAGTATGACCTCTATTTCCTGTCTCCATGTCTACATTGGCTGTCTCTTATGTCAGGAACATTCTGCCCCCTCATCTTTTAGTTTTTCTGAAGTTTCATGAAGTCTTAGCTCATATCTCAACGGCTATTAATACCTTCTCTTCTCAGATGACCTTCCCTTTATACTTTTCTGAGAATCTAGCTATTTACATTTTGTTTCCCCTCATTAAACATGTCAGTTCTTTGAGGACAAGGATCTTTGTTCTGTTTTTGCCTTGTACCCACCAAATTTAGTTCAGTTCCTGAATCATAGTAAGTCTTTAATAAAATCTTATTGATCAATTGATTGACACAGAAGGGGCATTAATAAATGGTTGTTGACTGATGTAGGAGAAGCTTAATAAATACTCTGAATATATAGAATCAAACTCATTTGGTAAGATCTAACAGAAGGCTTGAGAAATGTGACCTTGGTTAGATCACACAAGGCTTCTGAGCCTCAATTGGGGAGTGGTAATAAGTAGATTCTGAACCTTAAGTCAGTAAAATTTGAATTCTAGTCCCTGTATCTTACAAATGTTAACCATACAAGGTTATTGTGAGGTTCACGAATGAAAGTCAGAAATTTTAAAAGCTTTGAAATTCTCAATCAATACCAAGTTTCTCATCTTGAAACTTCCCTCAGGTCCTAGAATCTCCTTTCCCTGGTCATACAACCATCCCTGCAGTTTTCTTTACAAGGGCACTCCTCTTTTAAAGTCCTGTCCTGATTCCCCTGGTGAGTTCCTCCTGGAGCCTTGTTTTATTCCTATCCATCTATGCTCCTCTTGTTGATTCTAATGATGATGATGATGATGATGATGATATTTGAAAGGGAAATCATAATTTTACTATGTATCTCCCAGAAGTTAATAATGTGACTAACAGAAAAAAAATTATGCATAAATCAGAGATTTTTTAAATGAATTTATGTGTCCTTAGAGTGAGAGAGAAAGAGAGAATTTGTTAGAAAGAAACTGTTTCAATGACTTTATGGGCTTGAGAGAAGCCTTGGAGGGGAGAAAAAGAGGAGAGAACTTTTCATAAAAGAGTCTCTTAAGAGGAAATTTGGGATTGTCACACTGAATTCCACTTGTGTTACATTTTAAGAAATTAAAGTCTAGAGACAGCTGTATTATAGTGTTAGATATAAAGGAGAGAAGAGGTAAATGCTTATTGAATGAAATATTGCTTCATCGTTAAGAGGATTATGCCTTTCTTTTAATAAAACAGCACATCTATGTCCAAAAGGATCGAACTATTTTAATTCAAATACTTTGACTCCAAGCCCAGTGTCCTTTTGATACATATCATTGTCAATGGGATCTGGCATGACCAGAGAAGCATGTGAATTTTGGGGTCACTGAAAGACAAAATAATTCAAACTCTCTGGGATGCTCAAGATTTTATTATGAAATATAACAAAGTAAAGTGGTTAAAATCTTTATCTCCCAAAGGGTCAACAAGCACTTTATGACAGGCTGAATAACAAAAGGCTAGGCACAGTTGCTAGGTAGTCAGAGCCTGAGACAGAGAGGAGGAAAAGATAGATAGTGGGGGGGAGAGAGAGAGAGAGAGAGAGAGAGAGAGAGAGAGAGAGAGAGAGAGAGAGAGCCCAGAGAAGAGGTCCATCTCAGGTTTTAAAACCTTAACCCCTATCTCCTATCTGAGCATTGAGGGCAAAAGAGGAAATCTCTCCCTCCTTATGTGATAGAAACCAGGTGGAAGGTTGGAAGCTGGTGGGTGGGGTGGGAACCAGGAGACAGGATGTAAAGTTTACATTAAACATTGAAAAAATAGGAGTCAATTTACATCTCAAGAGCAAAGATCCTAAACCCATTTAAGAAGATTTAGCAACATTTAATATTACAGAATTTGTTTGTGACTATAAATTTTTACGTTCATAAGAATCTCTCTTAAGAACTTTGGAACTGGGGCAGCTAGGTGATGCAGTGGATAGAGCAATGGCCCTGGAGTCAGGAGTACCTGAGTTCAAATCTGGCCTCAGACATTTAATAATTACCTAGCTGTGTGACCTTGGGCAAGCCACTTAACCCCATTGCCTTCCAAAAACTCAAAATTTAAAAAAATTGAAAAAAAGAATTTTGGAATTGATTGTTCAGCATGGAAAACACTGATACAGGTTGGGCCTGAAAGGATGCTGTGTTCTATGAACAGGGCAGAATGGAAACAGCTCTAAAGAAATGTGAGATGCACAAGCTTATGGAATCAGTCCCTGGTGTTCACATGAATTATTTGTGTCTGACCTGGGGTAGAGCATTCTGAGCTCATACTGGTCTTATCAACCACAGGTAAACACACTGTAACTTGTCTCTAACACAATTGTCAATTTGGTCTTCAAGAATAAAAGACAGGAAGCAAGCCTATTTTACTACTGAAGAAATTGAGGCAAACAAAAGTTAAGTGATTTGCCCAGAGTTGTACAGCTGGTAAGTAAATTTAACTGTTTTTGAATGCAACTCTTCTGGACTCCAGGCTCAGTACTCTCTCCACAGTACTATTTGACTGGGCTAGATTGTAAACTGGATGAGGACAGACCCATTTATATCATGATTCCTTTCGAATCTTCTCTAAGAAACAAGGACAGTGTTTTGCATCTATTAAACACACAGTAAATTATTAAGGAATAGTCTGGCATGTTCTCTAAGTGAAGAAATAATTAAAGGGTAATTCAAGGGATGTCTTTAAGTTCATCAGTGAAGTCAGGATGAAGAGAATAATTTAAACCATTAAGTATGCATAGAATTAGGAGGGGAACCTCTATGAGTTTAGTCTTAAAATGAATAATTTAAATATGTGTTGTTAGTGTTCAGGTTTTGTTCTAGTAAAGGACAGTCTTTAAACTCTAGAGTTTGGCTTCAAGAAAGACCAAAATAGAATTAGGATAGCATACCCATATAATTTTAATTTCCCTAAACTAGCTATTTCTGCAAACATGTATGTGTCAGCTCTGGCTAGGGAACCAGACCTTCAAGATGGAATTTTGGAAACAGGGTCCTTATACTTTCCACTATCAGAAAGTGGAATCTGAAAAGCTACTTCACCTTCAAGGAAGGGAGAGGCCTTCAACTAAGGATGGGGCTGAATATCAGATATACCTACTAGGAAGCTTGTCTTGGGGGATATGAGGAGGGATAGTTCCTCCCAAATGCAGGATCTTTGTGCCTTATCAATTATGCCAAGACCTCCACAAATGGGAATTTCATTACCTCCAGGATGTTGCATATTCAGTGACTTTTAATACATTGGGATTTGTTATGGGAGATCAACAAGACAGATCAGCTATGTTGCAATTATGAACATGGGGAAGATATAATCTCTGATTTAGTAAAGCTCTCAGGATCCTAGTTTTGGAGCTAAAAAGTCATCTGGTTCAATCCCTTCAATTTATATATGAATGAGTTGAGATCCAGAGAAATTAAGCAAATCTTACAAAGTGAAAAATGTAGTAAACATCAGAATTTGATTCCAAATCTCCTGACTCAGAGGCAAGACTCTTTACCACATTCCCTCTAGCTTGTACTATTTTTCAGATACACTTATCCCTACATATAATACAAAGATTTTAATGAAGCTGTTTAAGAAGGTCCCCTTTAAATTTAATAGAAGGGAACATAGAAAATAAGTTTATGTAAAAGAAATCAAGCTAGTCAGTGATTATTTATCCTGATGGGAGACCAATAAAGAAGATTCATAAGTTGCTATTCATGTCCTTGAGGTTCTAAGCCTCCTAGGCAAGTAATTTAGTTGAACCTAAATTTAAAGCTGGTGATGTAGAAAAAAATTATAAACAAGCAAGAAATAGAAGTCATAGTCTATTTTTGATGAATATTTCAAAGAGAGACAGAGGCTTGTAGTCTGGAAGTCATAGATAACCCTTTACAGGCTATAAATCAAACAAAAGCAGAGGATGTTGATTGACCCAACCCCACAATTTAGAGGAATTTTGTTGCTCTTGTTAAATTCTTAGTTTTCTATCTGTGATTCTGCAGTGTCATCTTAGGCATTTTCATTTTTCTCCTTCCTTTCCACCCTCCCTGAATGTAGGGCTTCCTTGTATTTCATGTTGTGAGACTAAATTTTTGAAATGTTGTGAAAACAAAAATGAGATACTGCTCTTGCTAGCAGTCTTCTATTCACAGTTTGTCCTCAAAACTGTCATCCCTTGGAATTTGGACATATTAATTCTCACCTCTGTCTAACCTAACCCATCTGGCCTCGTATTCCTTATTTAATTCTTCCCCCACCCCCCACCCCTTACCCAAGACCCTATTTTCTTCTGTCCGTTTCTGGTTTTTCTTTTTCCTTATTGGATACCTGAACACTTGGATGAACCCACAATTTTTATACTGTTTGTCCTTGAAGATAACCCTGCATCCTTTGCAATATTTTGGAGTATAACATGAAATATTAGAAAAAAAGCTTCAAGACACCTATGTAAAATTACAAGTTTCTTTTCTGCCAGGCTCTGTACTAGTCCAGCCACAAGGGGGCTCTCATGAGCAAGTTTGGGCACTGGTGGCTTCCTCGGATTGCCTTGGTATCACTATGGTAACTTCACAGATGCAGCGAAAGTCTTCCAGTTAGGTAAGTTGCAATTGAGAGGGTCTTGCAGCATACGGTTCCCTCCCCTGGAGGCTAGCTTTTGAAGAACATTGGAAAGCCTGCCACTCAAAAGCTCTCAGACAAGCTACAATCTCTTTTTCCCTACAAGTGTATCATTTTCTGGTTCACTGTCTCTTTACAAAAGTGGGAGAAACAAATCCAGTAGTATGTTTTTCTATATTTAGTCTTGGATAATTCTGCTCATAGATGGTGACACAGGCCTTTTTTTTTAATGTTGCTTCTATGGCACTGGCATCAGTTTCATTGAGCAAAGTAAATTCCCTTTCCCAAAGGAGAAATTTCTGTTCTTCTTGATCTTTATATGAACACTAAATAAACACAGGAAACTGCTTAAATCTTGTTCAACTACAGACTTTAATACAGAGTAACAAATTAATACTAAAAGTAAACATTTGGAGGGAGAAAACAAACAAAGCTTTGAAATTATGCTTCTCAGCCTAGGGAGGCATATTGGAAGCAAAATGTGAAACAGTGGTGGGTAGCAAAGAGAGAAGCTTGGCTGCTTCCTGGTGAAGAAGAGTGGTGGAAGAAAGGATCACTCCCTTAGTCAGTCTTGTATTGAGCCTGTAGTTTCAGGACAGTTCCATAGTATAAGTATAGTCATAATAACTATTAGACCTCAATTCTTAGATTGTTCACGTTATTTTCTCTCTCTCTCTCCCTATCCTGGTTGATTTGGATTTCTAAAACAACTTGCATAATTATCATGACTTCTACATTTCTATAAATCCTTGACTGGTTTCTGGGATCATTTCACTTGCTATGCACTTCTTCTTTTACTAGTCACCCCAAAGAGGAGAGCTTAGAACACAGTCTCTCCATGACCCAAATTTATAACCTTAGAAAATGATGGTTTTCCTTCCACATTGAGATAGTCATTATCTGTCAAGTCATACTCTTTTGGGGAAATCTTGGTAAACCATTACTTTCTTAGTTAAATTATTAACTTATGCTTCATTGGGAATGTTCTATTAATGTCAATGCTTAGCATGGATCACTCCACACAATAATTCTATTTCCTGTATGGAATATTAGTTCTTCTCATGTTCCTTCTCACTACTTTGCAGAATCAAAGTCACATTATTCAAGGCTTATTGGTAGGGATAGGATAATAGATTAGTCTGAGTGGTCTCAGGGAACTCCATTTTGGCTTTAGGTTTCATAACAACAGAATCATGACAGAATATATTTTTCATCTCCACCCTACACCCTAATAATCATAGCAGGATTATACCAACAATATAATCACTCTTTCTCTCTTATTCTGATCAGCTCTGAGCAAAACTAAAATGTGTTTTCTTGACAAATCCTCACTTTCCTAGTGAGGACTGCCTTGATAATATGTGTTACCTATAGTTTGTCTCATTGTTCTTTCAAATAGTTGTTTGCTTAATTGGCTATCTTATATTAATCACATATAATTTTGTAAGATAATTGTTTCTGTCTGTGGCATATCATCCTGGCTTCCTGCTAAATTATGATCCAGTTATCTTGTACCTCTCAAAATAGATGTAGAGCATAGTTTTCTACATTCTCTATTCTTTTGTTAAAGGGATAATTTGGTGAAGGACTAGATACTAAACTTTGAATCTGAATAGCCTTGCTTCAAGTCTTTCTTTTTGCTATGAGGTCTTGGGCAAATCAATGAAGAGATAGCAATAACAACAGTAGTATAGACCTCAGACTGTATCAAACTCAGATGAAATAATGCTGGTGAAGAGTTCATAAACTTAAGTATGGTATAGATGTGATTTGTTATTAGTAAATGTTTATTGAATTGAAGCACCGCACAACTAAGGAATCACTGAGGAGTGAAAATCATAGCTTTATAATAGGAACAAAAGTCAGTGATCATTAGTTCAACCATCTCATTTAACAGCTGAGGAAACTGAACTTCAAGGATGTTAATTGACTTGCCCAAGGTCATACAAAGTACAAATGTCAGAGGTAGGATTTGAACCTCTTTCTTCTCACTCCAGAAAAAATCCTCATCCTAGGTTGTCATCCTAGGCTTCATTTTCTCACATAGAACCATTCCCTTGAACTTTAATCTTTCAAAAATAATTAGCTCTATGTTCATTTCATCAGGCCTTTCTCAAAACTGTGCTACGCAACTAAAGTTGGGCTAAACTTATAGTATTGTGTAATCTCTCCTTGGCAGTATAATCACATCTTATCAAAGTATGCAATAAATGTCATTCACTGACATTTTAGTGGTAGGTAGTGGGCAGTTAGGTGGTACTATGGATAGAGCATTGGCCTCAGAGTCTGGAGGACAGAAGTTTGAATCTAGCCTCAGACACTTGACACTTACTAGACCTTGGACAAGTCACTTAACCCCTTATTACTTTGCATTCAGGGTGATCTCCAGTCATTCTGATTCATATCTGGTCGATAGATCTAGAGGTCTCTGGAGGAGAAAGTGAGGTTAGTGACCTAGCACAGCATCTCCTCACTCAAATCCAGTTCATGTGCTAGTCATGGCATCACCTCCTTGATGTCATGCTCTTTTTCAAAAATGAAGGACAAACATTATTATTGTTATTATTAGTGGTAAGTGGGCTTTTATACCTTGAAGTGAGATCCTGACCTCAAATAATGGGAAGTCATGTTATCATTCACTAGCATTGGTTGACATAGTCACTAAGAAAAATAATTCAGAAAATTCTCATAAATGCATTGTTATAGTTGGTAAATGACTCCAGTACCCTTCCCCCCAAAAAATCCAAATCCAAAAGGAGTCATGAAGAATCAGACTCAATTAAAAAATAACTGAGAAAAAATAGTATAAGTAAATAATCAATAGATATCCCTTGCCCTTAATTACACCCTTAATGTAAGCACAGTCTTTATATACATATTCATAATGAAAGAACTAGGAGAATGAAGTTTTAATGAATCATATCCTAAAAATGCTTTAGTCTCTTAATTCAGTGAAACTGGAATGGAAATTCAACAAGCATTTTGTCCTCTTCTCCTTCTTTCACTTCTAAAATCAGTCTTTCTGCTCCCCTTAGACTTTGCTTCTACGATTACCTTCTACCTATTCTCTCTCCCTCTGAGCCTCCATCCCCTGCCCCTCTCTCTCTGTCTCTGTCTCTCTCTCCATATATATATATATGTATATATATATATACATATATATATAGTATGCACTTATTTATATATCTATTGTCTCTCTCATTAGAATATAAACTCATCGAGGACAGGGACATTTTAAAATTTTTCTTTATATCATTAATCTTCAGCACAGCATCTGTCACATACTTAACTCTTAATAAATGCTTATTGCTTACTTACAGTCCTTGTCCATAGAGAGTTTACAATCTTATAGAGAAATAACATATTTGTATAAATGTATTTAGTATATTTGGCAGAAAATTATAAATGCCAAAAAAGGCATACAAAAATGTTATAAGTTCAAAGAAAAGTTTGATCCAGTGATCCAGAGATAATACACTTAATTTACCAAAATGGAAAGGAATAATAATAGGGATTAGGAATGAAATTTTTAAAAAAGTCTTGATAATTGATCTTAGAATTCAGAGTCTTACAGATCCTCTATTAACATGAATGTTGCACTCGAAAATACCTATTATCCTTTCCTCATTCCTGATATGCAGAAAGAGGAAAAAAAAACCCTTTTATAAATCGGGGCAAACATCATCTCATGGCAAGGATTGATCTGCATTCTTCCTTTGTCTCAGCTTTTCTGCATAGTTTCAGAACTATTTTAAAAATAATCCCAAATCACACTGCCAGAAAGAGTCAGAGTTCATAGAAAAGAATATTCAAGGTAATTAAAAAGTGACTAAGGGTAATGACTAAAGATGTATTTAAAAACATATTGGATTTGGCATGGCTGGCTTATATGTCATAGCAATAACAGATAACCTTGGTTTTTTCAGCTTCTCACATCCCCAGTGCAGTCTCAAAGTTCACAGTTTCTATTCTAAAGGGCAATATTATATTTTGCAAAATATTCATTCACAAGGAATGTAGGGGGCAACTAGTTCACTGTAAAAGATAGGATTTTCATTCAGACTAGGATCAGATAAAATATGTGATTAGAGAAAAGAACATTTTTTTCTAAAAGTACAATCATGTCCAAGAAATATGGTATACAATAGAACAAAATGTCAGCAATGAATTTTGGGGGGCAAGGAATATAGCCAGAGCTGCTGATGAGACATGATCATAGAAGCTTCACCAATACCTAGTCAAGAAAGGAAGTGATATTTAAATCATCTTTGTATTGTTTTCAATGCTGATATCTCCTCACCAGCCCTGTCCATATTTTGTAGAAATCATGGTGTAAGAGACAGTGAGAAAGAGAATGGCTCATAAGAACTTGAGAAGTTGGGAGCAGTTTTGTTACCCCAGTGGACTGGGGTTTTCTTTGACATTTCCCTTAATGGGGTTATATGTTGTCCTGGAGACACCCAGGAGTTCATATGACATATTTGTGTTCTCCCAGTTATCTTCCATGGCCCACCAGTGGGAACTATAGTGCTCCAGAACTAAGACATAGGGTATAACAAATATGATAATGATGTAGCTTGTGAATTTTTTCATGACTCCTTTTGTATTTGTATTTTTTTTTTGGCAAAAGTACTGCAATCATTTATGAACTGTGTATCTTTCCTTCACAGCTGAATTCAATTCTCAGTCACTGGGATGCTTATTAGCTCCAGAATGGGCACTGATGTGATAGGTTTAACAATTGTAATCTCCAAGACCAGTAAACTATTCATGGTGCCACCCAATTGCAAAATGACTGTCTTAACTGCAACAGAGCAGTGCTGTGTAAAAGGTTAGAGGGACTCAAAGGAATGATAGAACTAGCAAGCTTCTCTGGTGGCTGGTAAGTCTATTTAGCATGTTCTGTGACAAGAGCTAATTGGAGTAAAAAGCCATTGGAACTTCTTACGGCTCAAGGCAAGCATGGTTTGTGAGACGGTTTCCCTTCTTCTTCATCCATGTTCCTAAGGTGGAAGAGGATGAGAGGTAATAGGTCTGGAATTCTTACAGAGACTCTTCTTTCTTTGATGACTATTTCTACAAAGTATGTTGAACAAGTTACATTGTATTCACTCCTTTGCTTAGTCACAAGAGAACATGTTCTCTCTTTTCCTTCCAATTTATAACCATACTTGATTCTTTAGTAAGAGATTTGCTGATAATCTCCAATTTAAAATGTAAATTGTCTCAGTCAGAGAGATGCCTGGCTAAGACCTTAATCTATAAAGGCAAAGAGCATCCAGAATATCTTGGCTTTTATCTTACCACTAGACTTCAATGACTCTGGAGGATAAAGTGAGACTAATGATTTTGGAAACTTTATCTCATTTAAATCCAATCCATGTGCAAGGCAAGGAATCAACCTCATAAAGTCATAGATTCCCTTTAAGAATGAACCATATGGGGCAGCTAGATGGCACAATGGATAGAACACTGACCCTGGAGTCAGGAGGACCTGAATTCAAATCTGATCTCAGACACTTAATACATACTCAACTGTGTGTACTTGGGCACTTAACCCAATTGCCTTATATGAACTAATAAACAAACAGATAAACAAAAAAAATGAATGATGAACAACATCAACATCCAAACATAATGGAACCTGTTGTTTTTACCCATTTGCCATAGAAGGCATATTGTAGGTAATGAAAAAGTTTGAGGAGCAATTATAAGACTTGAAGGTAGGAGTTGCCTCTGGAATAATAGAACAAGAAAATCTGAAGGAGGTGATGCTGATGATTTGTATTTCTATAGAAGTGGCTTTACTTCTCTTAGAATTCATATTAGTGTCCTTGCATATTTTAAAAGGAGGACACAATCACATTTTTGCCAATGTAAATTGGCCAATTCAATTTATCGAGCATTTATTATGTGTTGAAGACTCAGGGACAAATCAAAATACTTCCTGGGAAATACAACATGAATATGTTTAAGAAAATACTAATTCCTTCATGAAATCTCTCAATTCCTGTGCCTATTTAAAAAAAAAATTAAAATTCCCTTAAGGTGTAGTGTAATAGCATACTTATAACCAAACTGAATAACTTGTTCTTAATTAGTTCATGGTTTAAATATGAGAACCTGGTCATCTCTGGTTACAGGCTGAAAATAAGTGATACAGCAATCTTGATGATAACATTAAGGTAGAGAAATAAACTGATACATAAATTCATTAATGGATTCCAGAGATTCTGACTTGGGACAGGGCAGTGCTGATAGAGATTATTAGGAAAAGCCTAAATGCATATATTAAGGATCATATGTGGAACCACAGAATTGAGTAGAGTTCATGGGGTTGAAAGTGAAGGTGAGAGGTTACATCAATATAGCAGTGAGATAGAACAGAAAGAAAAGAGAAAACAACAACTGGAGTTGAGGTGAGCTGACCTGGGTTTGTACAAATTATAGAAACTCTTTGGTTCTCAACTCCATCCTCTATAAAATGAGATCATTGCAGGAGAATATAGTTCCTTCTATATCTAATGCTATGATCTTTTTTAAAGGTTTTTGCAAGGCAAATGGGGTTAAGTGTATGATCTTTTGATTCTATGATTTTTTTAATTTGTTGAGAAACATGAGGAGATTGACTAGAGGAATCAGTATTCCATAGAAATATTGTAAGAAATGACATTTGAGTGCCAGCTGGAACTCTCAAAAATTCAAGCCCCAGCATAAAGAAAACACATGGATTTTAATTTATCTGAGGTGAATCTAATCACTTAGTTTGGAAATTCAAGAGTAGAGGTCATTACAAGGACAAGGAAATAAATCTCATCTGGGATGAATTAGCAATTTTTTTTTTTTGCCAGGGGAGCAGAGTTCACTAGGAATCAATAAGGAATCAATGGGAAGCCTTCATGCCATGCTTTCCTTTCCAACAGTAAGTCAAGACGTAATGTTAACATTCAGTCAATATATGCTCAGTGATCCTGTGACTAGTGCTGGAGATATAAAGAAAGATTAAAAAGGAGACTTTCTACCCTCAATGTGCTGACACACTTTTGTAAGCTAGCATGCAATATAAATTGGAATTTAACATAGAGAAAAGGCACTAAAGGGGAGGAGGAAAGGCTTCTTTCAGATGATAACATACGAACTGAGTCTTGTACAAAGTCAGGAGATAGAAGTAAGACTTGAAGGTATTCCAGGTTTAGGGAGCAGATCAAGAAAAGGCACTAAACTGAGAGTTTGAGTTCTGCATCCAGGTCAGCATAACTGAATTGTTATGTATGTGTAAAATATAGAAAAGGTAGGAATGAGCTGAAAATCTGTACCAGGGTGGCAGATATGTGAAAGGCAGATGGAAAAAAAGGCAAGGTATCCAGGAAATGTGAAGCTAGCAATGAGAAAAGACCTGACAACAAATTTCATATTTCATGTGAGATGTGAAATTTAACATTAAGTTTGATGGCCTGTATGATTAGAATGATGTTGATGTCATCAAAAGGAGTAAGAAAGTGGGAATGAAGAGGGGAAGGAGTTTGAGAGGAAATATCATAAGTTATGTTTGGAACTAGATCAGTTTGAGATGTTTGTTTATGATATGCAACATATATATTTTTTTTTCACCAAATCTTATAGGATTTCAGTTTTAAATGAAAAATGCAAGAACACATAGATAATAAAACATTAATACTCAATAACTTTAATGTTCCTTTTTCAATGATGGATTATTCTAACATGAAATCAAAAAGCAATATAAAGATAATCAAAACATTGGAATAGAAATGCTTTATGATAATGTCTGGATGAAACTGTTAAATAACATGCTTAATTATTATATTTCAGTGGTTTCAGTATACAACTTGATCATTTTTAGGAAAACATAAAAACAAAAATGTAGAAATATTTTCCTTATACCAGAAATTTTCCTTTTAGCCAGGATGGTTTAATGTTTGGAAAAGAAATAAATAGCAACAAGCATTTATAGTAATGGATAACTCAAATATTCAACAATTACCATGTAATTTTTATCTTAAAAACTATAAGAAACAGAGAGGCATGGGAAATAACTTCTTTATCATAATCCATGTTAAATATCTAAAATGAAGAGCGAGTATTGTTTTTTATATAAAAAAAAGGAAAGAACTCATATTATATGTTAGGGTAAATCAATGATGTTTCTTTCTCCAGATTTAGTATTAAGTCAAAGAAGAGAAGTGAAAGCTCTCAATATTAGCAAAAATGAAGCAAAATTACCTCCATATGTAATTAGTATAATTTATTTAGAAAAACCAAGAGATTTAGGAAAAACTCCCTGAGGTAACAGCTTTAATAAAATACAGGTATGCAAAAGAAACCCACAAAATCATCATTTCTATATAGTATTGACAAAAATATTAGGAGAAAATTATTTAAAGGGGTAATTACAAAGTGTATAAAAAATTTTACCAAGGAACACTGAATCTCAGAAACTTTAGACTGTCTAGTTAAACTTGTGAATTTTCTACATTTCTACATACATATATGCATACACATGTATGTATGCATGCCTGCAAAGTAGTACTCTAGGCTTTCCTTGAATACCTCCAAAGAAGGGAAATCACTTCATTTTGAGGTAATCCTCCATTGGATGCCTCCAATTATTAGAAAAGTTTTCTTTATTTCTAACCTAAAATTGCTCCTTTGCAAGTTATTATTATTTCCAGCTCTTCTTTCAGGTATATAAAAAATGAATAGATCTTATCCAGCATCTAGGGAACAACCTATCAGATACTTGAAATCAAGAAATATTTATTAAATACTATGTTCCAGGAACTATGATTATATTTATCATATCCTCCTCCCTTCTTTTTGATATCAAACATACTCAGTTCCTGCAAAACCATTTTTTAAAAGTATGAATTCAAGGTACTTCTCTGGCTTGCTTCCCTTTATCCACATACTTGTCAGTTTGCAAATGCCTTTAGTAAAATCTGATCCCCAGATTTGAGCATAATATTCTTATTATGTTGAGATGCGTGCATGGTGCAGTGAAACTATTTATTCCTTATTTTTTCATTCTTTGCTTCTCATAAGGCAGCCTAAGATTGCACTAGCCTATTTGACATGAAAACTGCGTGACCTTTCAGACAAATTGTTGTTTCTATGTCTCTTCCACTTTGTACTTGTGTAATTGATTTTTTGATTCCAAGTGAAACACTATTATTATTTCTATTACATTTCATTTTATTGGATTTGACCCAATGTTGCTCCCTCCCAAGATCCTTTTTTCATCTTTTAAGGTTTGTGGTATATTTAAATCTGCTAAACATACCATCTTTGACTTTATCCAAATTATTGATAAAAATTTTAAAAAGCAAATGACTCCACCAAGATACTTGGAGCACCTCTTAGGGAGACCTAATTTGACATAAAATTTCTAAAGACTATTCTTTGGGTGTAACCACTTAAGTAGTCCTAAAACCATTTGTTTATACTGTTGCCTTAGCCCACAATATATCTATTTTCTTTCAAAAGACTTGTATGAAAGCATACCAAATTCTTGTTTTGCTTTTGTCTTTGTGTCTAGGGCACCCTGTACTGTGCATATAGTAGAAGATAATTAAAACTCATTAATTGACTGCAGTTAGTTTTAGCATTCTGTTAATCTGTTGGTTTAACAACACCATCAAAAAATAAATAAGGTAAGATTGTTGTCTAGTCATTCAATCATGTCCTAGTCTTTATGAACCTGAACCTGTGAATTATATCACATTAATATTGCCCATGAGATTTTGTTGGCAAAGACAGAGGATGATTTGCACTGTCCTTCTCTGGAAGATTAAGGCGAACAAGGGTTAATTCACTTACCCAGACCACATAACTAGTAAATGTTTGAAGTCGGACTTGAACTCCGGTCTTTCTGAAACCAGGCGAAGGACCTTACAAATACACTAAATCTTGGGTTAGCATTGCCTATTTTTTTCATGAAGTCATGTTGTCCCTCAGCTTTTACCACTTCCTTGTCCATGTTCACTAACCTTTCTTTAGCAATACATTTTTAGAAAAATTTTCAAGAATCAGAGCCAAATTTACTGGTATAGAGTGATAATAGAATCTATTCTGTTTTTTTTTTCTCTCTCTCTGTCTTTTTTTGCAAATAGGCATATTACCCCTTTCCAAAAAAGTGTCCCTACTAGAACATACTATTTTTCCAAGTGAGAATTTCCTTCTTTATCTTAGAACTCATTTCAGAACCAGTGAGTCACTTGTTATTTAATTTTTCAATGTTAAAATTATCTGTGTTGGTTTCTTATTTTCTTTTCAGATTATAGGGTCCTTAAACCTTATCTAAACTTTCTTTCTAGCATGGTAGTTATATATAATACAAATTTGGTGTTATTGTTGCTGCTACCATCAGTATCTACTTGACCTTTCTTTTCATTGTAGGATTCATGATGAAGTGGAAAGAATATTGAATTTGGGGTCAATAGATTTGGGTTCAAATCTTATAAATGCCACTTAACTTTTTTCCTTAGGCAAGTCATTTAACTGTGCGTCAGTTTCTTCACTGTTGAAATAAAAGGGTTCAACAAGCCTTCTTATAAGATGCCCTCCAACTTTGCTGCTTTTACCTCTACTTAAGTATAAAAATCAGATTGTTCTCATGTAGCCTATATATATATTTCATTACATCATTCAACCTTCAACTTTCTTAGTAATATTTTTGTATATATATATATAGATATACATATATATGTATACACACACACACACACACACACACACACACACACATATATATATATACTAAATGTTTTTCATTTTCTGATCATTTACTTATTATTTTGTCTTTCAAAAACATCTTATTCAGGGACTAGTCTATATTTCATGATTCCCTATATTTGGAATAATTTACTAGCTGAAATCCATGAGGACTGAAATTATTGAGTTTTATATTTTTAAGTAATATTGTATTGTTCTGCAATTTTTCAATTGTGTTTATCTCTAAATTCATTTAGAATTTTCTTGGCAAACATAGTGGATGCCATTTCCTTCTTCAATTTATTTTACATGTGAGGAAACTGAATGATTTGTTTAGCTAGAAAGTATCTAAGCTCATATTTGAACTCATGAAGATGAGACTCCTTGGTTTTAGGCCCAGCACTCAATCCATTGCACTATCTAGCTGCCTTAAAGTTATGCTGCATGTCTGTAATGTTCTTTTAAAAATTACAGGAAAAACCTTTACTTTTTTGAATGAACCCTTTTTCCCTTTACATTATTAATTGGCATTTAATTACTTTACAGGGAACAAATCTCTCAAAGTGCTAGAAAGAATTAGTGTGATGTAAATGATAATGTGGCATAGTAAAATGAACACTGAATTTGGAGTGAGTAGACCTAGGTTCAAGATGTTGATCTGATTCTGATGGTTGAGACTTGGACATCTCTGATCCTCTCTCAATTTTAACTTCTCTTCTACACATGGCCTCCCAATTTGGTGTCCCTTAAAAGAACACTAAGTTCAAGTCATCTAATGACAATACAATTTCAATCATGCCTTTTTATAGGGACACACTAATTCAAAGCAAATGATACTTAATTGAATTGCATGGTAAAATAAATTACAAGGAATAACCTCTTATAACAAAGTGGTATACTCTAGTTGATGCTATTATTTTGGTGGAAAAGGCAATACAAATGAAATAGGAATGGTCAGAGAACAAGTGACAACTCACTTTCTTATATTTGCATCCCAATTGCAGCATCCTTCTGCTGTTTATTTTCCCAGAGACTATTCAATTTCATGTCCTGTGATGTCACTGGTCCTGTGATATCACTGAATTACAAATTTTGCATATAACAGACTATTGGTGGGAGAAGAGGGGAAAGGGGAAAAGAAAGACTGCATCTTCTGATTTTTCTTCTGACTTGTCCTTTATTGGATCTTTACTCCTGGTTCTCCTCTTTAATACATTAGGAAAAAAAGTTTCTCAGTACTTCTAGATCAGGAGATATTTCAGTTCTTTTCTGACCTAGGCTCTATTTATAACCAGACACCCATAAAAATCAAAAGACATTAAATCTAACTTTTAACTTATTTTTCTTTTGTTCAACCATCAGTTTTCAAATAAATCTAAGCTACAAAAGTAGCTTTCAACATTATCTCCCCCACCAGCTTACTACCTGGCCTTCAGGAATTTATTTATTAAGTCTGCAGTACAGGCAGAGTGAAATAGTTAACTCTTTGTTCTATATTTCTGCTAGCAATAAAAACAAAAGTCACCCTACATATAATATGAAGGCATTAAATAAATTATTTCTATATATCCATTTAGCTCAAGATTCAATGAAATTTGAACTCTTTGATCCCATAAAATGTTCATAATCTTATTCATATTTTAAAATGTTACTTAACTTTTATAGGCTTCTGTTTTGCCATTTATTAGTTATGACTGCACAACTCATAAAGATGTAAAAAAAACTTGGTATATAATTTAAATGCCATATAGTAGAAAAATAATTTTTAGAAACCAAATATAATTACTGTCAATAATACAAATAATTTATTTGTATCTATTTTAATGTTAGAAATTATATGTTAGATTTTAATTTTGGGCCTCCCCATGCAAGTCAAAATATTTTATGCCTTTTTCTCCTACTAACCTACAATTAGCTACCTCACATATATTTCTTCTTCTCCTCTTTCCTTTACCTTCTACCCCCTTCCAAATTGCTTGCATACATCTTTTATATTTAAGGCCATTCTGGCTTACAGATTAGTAGTCAGGTGTCTCAGAAATAAAATATTTCTATTCTATATCAAATCATAAAGCCTATAAGCCCTGCTGATACCAGGTTTAAACTTAGGTGAATGAGAATTATACCTTGATGAAAAATGAAAGTTGCTAATATTATTTTCTTCTGTTTCTTAATAAAGTTATTTCATGTAAAATAAATCTCTTCCACCAACTTAATCCTGAAATCAAGTAAAAGCAATTAAATTCATGAAATGATGGTTTTTGAGAAAGCTGAAGCACAATTTTAGAAAAATGATGATTCAAGAAGTTCAATGAAGAGGAAACATGTTTTTTAAAAATTAAATTAATCTGACTGAAACCAGCACCCAGTTTTCAACTCTTATTCTTTTAGATGTTACAGTTTCCTCTAATTCTAAGGTAAGATATGTTTCCAGTCTTTAGGGCAAAAAGCAAAGCAATATCCTTTTTGATGAACCTAATAATAACAATAAGGCTTGGCACACTGGAATCTTCTGCCCTTCAGTCTCTTCCATTGAACATGTGAGTTGAGATATCCACATGGCTATATCCAAGAAGATACCCTCTATTATTATACAAGACCATAATGAATTTAAAATGATACTTGTTAAAGGAATAGATACTCTCAATTTGTATGACAAGGAACATTAATAAACCATTATGATGTTGAAAATTTTTAATATCTGGGAGTTATTAAAGGTTGCATTTTATTATATAGATATTTGTTAGGTGAAAGATGAAATAATTGGGGAAAAAAAAGGTTCCAACTCCTGAACAAATTAATTTATCAAGTAATAAATGGCTATTTCCCCCACAAACCAAAATTAGACCCTTTCCTCATCTTTGGCACTAGAATCATAATACAGGAAGATATATTTGTTAATACATTAAAAAACAATCAAATAAAACCAATCAAATAAAAGAAAACAATACGGCCTGTGGGAATCTGATTTCTAATGGAAGGAAAAATAAGCAACTTTCTGAGTTGGGGAAGTGGGGGAGAGGGAAGAGTGCAATTCCCTGATTTAAAAAAAAGGAGGCTAACTGATTGAATAGCATAGGGGCAATTTTTAGGGGAAAAAAAGTTTGCTTATTTCAATTGTGAGAAAACTCTTTGCATCAGTCTTCAGATCTGACTGGGTTTCTAGAAACCTAACCTTGGTTAAGATGTCTAAGTAGCAGGTACAGGTATCCAGATTACCAGTCATGTAGGCCTAGATTCAAACAATACTTTTAAATTTTCTCCAAATTCCTACAATTGGATAGTATTCTCACAAGACAGAATTTGGATTAGATGTATAATCGAATAGAAAGGTAACTGAGCAAGCTCCAGAATAGATGAAGTCATTTGATTACTTACTGTCCTAATCCTCTATTTCCTTCAAATTTTATATTTTGTTGAGTCAATGATTCCCCAATAATTTAGGTATTTGGAAATTCATCATATCCTCTATTTGTAGCAAAAATTCTCTTGTCTGTTGTGATGATCCCTATTAAAAATCTTTTATTAGAATTAAATTATGTAAATATTTTATGGAATTCCATTTTGTGGCTATATCAAGCCTAAGCACAAAAGATTACAAGGGATTTACAAGTTCAGTATTTGTACCTCTACCCTCCACCTTGTAACCTTTTGCATAATTTCTCAGGCAGACATATTAGTCCTGGAAGAATCAGCTTATTTCTGTTTTCCACTTTCTTGCTTTTGCTTCCAGACTTTTCCTTTAATATATATTCTTTAAAGTGCATTCCACATATCTCCATCATTAAGGCAAAATTATTGTCTATATGTATGTATGCAATATATTATATAATATATATATTAATATATGTCCATATACCTATATAAACATTTACAAACATAAATATTTAAAATTTTAGACTTCCCTGACAGGATCATATGATCATCAATTTAAAACTCTTAATAATTTTAGAGGTCATCTAATTCAACCTATTAATTTCCAGATAAGAATTTAAGGTCTAGAGTGGTCATCTGATTGACCAAAGTCCGACAGGTAGTAAATAAAAGACTGAATTAGATCTCTGATTTCTGGCTCAAAAAACAGTGCTCTTCACTGTGCCATATTGACTCTTTTTAGGATTATATATATATATATATATATATATATATATATATATATATGTATATATATATACATATATATATATGTATATATATATACACACATATATATGTAATCTTACTTATTAACAACAAAAAAGGAAAGAAAAAAGTACTTTTCTCAATATATAATGTTTCAAAAGTCTTAATACAGTATCAAGCCATTATATTGAGCTATTAATATTAATAATACTTTAAACTATTGTTGTTTAAAAACCATACTCATACTTTTGGAAATAATTGATTAATTAATCATATTTATTAAGTCCTTATATATATATATATATATTTAATTGAGGTAAGCTTATTTATTAGAATCATTTGAATTGGTGAGATCCAAATGTCATGTAAAAATACATTCAGTTTTTAGCCTTAAAGAAAAATTATTTTTAAATAAAATTTTATTTTTTTCACCAATAGCATGTTGAATCAATTTTAAATATGTTTATCTTTTATTTTTAAAGCTTATATACAAAATAATGAAAAACTTTCATATGCACAGTAAAACATAAGAAAGGATTTATAATGTAAAGCAATAAATTTAAATTACAAGAAAGCCTATAATTAATTCTATACATTATGTATAAAATTGTCCATCTTTTCTTCATTTCCTTGTAGATTTTCTATTTCTCTCTGTTATATACCTCCTATGTTTACTTATATTTTTCCCACTCCATTCTAAGGAAGACTAAAATTAAATATGATATATAAATACACACATATATATTCACAATATATAAATACACATATATATATATATTCACTCACACACAATATACTTACATATATACACATATACATATTTATAAAAATATGGACATACCCACTTATATATACATAGATACATTTACACATACATGCTTACAAAACACATACTATATATATATGTATATACATACATACATACAGATTTGTATCTCTCATTTTAAAACTTTTCAAAGTTTTGATTTCTAAATTCAATTCTTCCATTTCTCTCTTCCTGAGATCACAGCTAATATGTACAAGAAGACATTTAAAAGAAATGAAGAAAGCAAGAAAGAGAGGAGAGAGAGAGAGAGAGAGAGAGAGAGAGAGAGAGAGAGAGAGAGAGAGAGAGAGAAGGAAAAGAAAAAAGAAAGGAAAGATGAAAATAATAAACTTCAGCCTTATATTCAGATGTCAGTTCTTTCTCTGGAGGTGAATAGATTGCTTCACCTTGAGTGCTTTGGAATTGTCTTGCATCATTATAATACTGAAATATGTCATTCACAGGTCTTCATAATACAATATTGTTATTACTTGTGTGTAATGTTCTGATTATTCTCATTTTCATGTGTAGCAGTTCATAAATGTTTTCCCATATTTTTCTGAAATCATCCCACTTATAATTTCTTTTAATTTATTTCTTTTGAATTTTAATTATTTCCCCTAATCTCACTTTCCTCCCCTCACCCCCCCCCCACAGAAGGCAGTCTGATAGTCTTTACATTGTTTCCATGCTATACTTTTATCTAAATTGAATGTATGAGAGAGAAATCATATCCTTAAGGAAAAAATAAAATATAAGAGATGGAAAAATAACGTAATGTGATAAAGTTTCTTTTTTTTAAATTAAAGATAATAATCTTTGGTCTTTGTTCAAACTCCATAATTCTTTCTCTGGATACAGATGGTATTCTCCATTGCAGATACTGCCAAATTGTCCCTGATTGTTGCACTGATGGAACGAGCAAGTCCATTAAGATTGATCATCAGTCTCATGTTGCTGTTATAATATTCAATGTTCTTTTGGTTCTGATCTTCTCGCTTAGCAAGAATTCATGCAAATCCCTCCAGGATTCTCTGAATTCCCATCCATCCTAGTTTCTAATAGAACAACAGTGTTCCATAATGTACATTTCCCACAATTTGTTCAGGCATTCTGCAATTGATAGATGTTCACTCGATTTCCAGTTCTCTGCCAACACAAACAGATCTCCTATTAGTATTTTTGTAAAAATAATGATTTAACCCTTTTTCATAATCTCTTCAGGGTATAGACCCAACAATTATAGTGCTGGATCAAGGGGTATGCATATGTTTATTTCCATTTGGGCATAATTCCAAATTGCTCCCCAGAAAGGTTGGATGAGTTCACAGTTCCATCAGCAATGTATTAGTGTCCCAGATGTCCCATATCCCTTCCAACATTGATCATTGTCCTTTATTGTAATATTGGCCAGTGTTAGAGTTGTTAGGTGTTACCTCAGAGATGCTTTAATTTGCATTTCTCTAAGAAGTATTAATTTAGAGCAATTTATAATATAACTATGGATCATATTGATTTCCTCATCTACAAATTACTTCTGCATATCCTTTGACCATTTGTCAATTAGGGAATGGCTTCTTTGTTTATAAATTTGACTCAGTTCTCTATATATTTTAGAAATGAGTCCTTTGTCAGAAATACTAGTTGTAAAAATTGTTCCTCAATTTACTATGTTTCTTTTGATCTTGATTACAGTGGTTTTGCCTGTGCAAAAGCTTTTTAACTTAATGTAGTCACAAGGATCTAATTTGTTTTTAATGATATTGTCCAACTCTTCCTTGGTCATAAACTGCTTCCCTTTCCATAGATCTGACAGGTAAACTATTCCTTGATCTCCTTATGTAAGTTTGCTTATAATGTTGTCTTTTATATATAAATCCTGTATTCATTTTGGTTTTATCTTGGTATAGGGTGTGAGGTGTTGATCCAAACCAAGTTTCTGCCACACTAACTTCCAATTTTCCAAATAGTTTTTATCCAAGAGAGAGTCTTTATCCCCAAAACCTGAACTCTTAGAGTTTATCAAACAGCAGATTAGTATAATCATTTCCTGCTATCTCTTTTGCACCTAGTCGATTCCACTGATCCATGACTGTATTTCCTAGCCAATACCATACAGTTTTGATGACTGATGCTTTATAAAATAATTTTAGATCTGGTAGAGCTAAACCACCTTCTTTTGCATTTTTCATTAAATTCCTGGAAATTCTTGATTTTTATCTCTCCATTTGAATTTACTTACATTTTTATAAATTAATAAAATAATTTTTTGGAATTTTGATTGGTAGGGCTCTGAATAAGTAGTTTAACTTAGGAAGAATTGTCATTTTTGCTATATTAGCTCAGCCTATCCATGAGCAATTGATATTTGCACAGTTACTTAAATCTAATTTAATTTGTTTGAGAAGTGTTTTATAATTCTTTTCATAAAGTTTCTGAGTCTGCCCTGGCAGGTAGATTCCCAAGTATTTTCTATTGTCTGAAGTTACTTAGAATGGGATTATTCTTTCTAGCTCTTTCTGCTGGATCTTGCTAGTCATATATAGAAATTTGGGGATTTATGAGGGTTTATTTTTATATCCTGTGACTTTTCTAAAGTTGCTAATTGTTTCCAGTTTTTTTTAGATGATTTATTAGAAATCTCTAGGTATACCATCATGTCATCTGCAAGAGTGAGAGTTTTGTCTTTGCCTTCCCAATTCTAATTCCTTCATTTTCTTTTTCTTCTCTATTTCTGAAGCTAACAACTCTAACACAATATTGAATAGTATTGGTGATGATGGGAATCCTTGTTTCATCCCTGATCTTATTGTGAATACCTCTTGCTTATATCCCCATTGCATATAATGCTTGTGAATGGTTTCAGATAGATAGTACTTATTATTCTAAGCAATAATTCATTTATTTCTAGGCTCTCTATTGTTTTTAGTAGGAATGGGTGCTGTATTTTGTCAAAAGATTTTTAGCATCTATTCATATAATCATTAATATAGTTAATTATATTAAGAGTTTTCCTAATATTGAACAAATATCTGCATTCCTGGGATAAATCCTACTTGGTCATAGTGTATTATCCTAGTGATACCTTGCTGTAATCATTTTGCTTTAATTTTATTTAATCTTTTTGCATCTATATTTATCATGGAGATAGGTCTATGATGTTATTTCTCTTTTTTGACTCTTCCTGGTTTAGGTATCAGCACCATATTGGTGTCATAGAAATAATTACACAGAGTTCTGTCTTCTTTTATTTTTCCAGAGTTTATAAAGAATTGGAGCCAATTGTTCCTTAAATGTTTGATAGAAATCACTAGTGAATCCATCTGGCCCTGGAGATTTTTTCTTAGGGAGTTCAATAATGGCTTGTTGAATTTCTTTTACTGAGATAGGATTATTTGTATATTTAATTTCCTCTACATTTAACCTTGGAAACTTATTTTTGTAAATATTTATACCTTTCACTTAGATTATCAAATTTATTGGCATACAGTAGGGCTAAATAATTAAGAATTATTACTTTAATTTCCTCCTCATTGGTGGTAAGTTCACCTTTTACATTTTTGAAACTATCAAATTTATCTAAGTCTGAGAGTGGGAGGTTGAAGTCTCCCACCAGTAGAGTTTTGCTTTCTAGGTCTTCCTGCAACTCATTCTATTTCCTGTAAGAATTTGGATGCTATACCACTTGGTGCACACATATGTAGCATTAAAATTGCTTCACTGTGTATGCTACATTTTTGGAGGATATAGTTTCCTTCCTATTCTCTTTTAATGAGATCTACTTTTTCAGCTGCTTTGTCTGAGATAAAGATCACTACCCCTGTTATTTTCACTTCAGCTGAGCAAAATATATTTTGCTGCAACCTTTTACCTTTACTCTATATACGTCTCTCATCTTCAAATGAGTTTCTTGTAGGCAGTATATTGTAGGATTCTGGTTTTTATTCCACTCTGCTATTCACTCATGTTTTATGAGAGAGTTCATCCCATTCACATTCAAAATTATAATTGTCAACTCTTTATTGCCCTCAATGCTATCTTCCCTTTGTTTGTATTTTTCCTTCCCCCCCTTTATCTTTATTCCCCAGTATTTTGTTTCTGAATACCACCACCTTCAGTGTGGTTGTCCCCTTACATCCAACCCCCCCTTTCTTTCCCTTTTCTCTTTTCCCCTTCTTCCTTCCCTTCCTTCTGTTAGTCTTCCTTTTCCTCCCTCTCTCCTTTTCCCCCTTTTATTACTTGAAAGGTAAGATAAGTTTCTTAACATAACTGAATATGTGTCTGTTAACTTTATGCCAAGTCTGATGAGAGCAAGACTCAGGCAATTCTCCTCTTCCCTTTTTAACCTCTGTTGCAATAGGTCCTTTGTACCTCTTTATGTAATAACCCCATTTAATGTCCTCCATTCTCCTGTCTCTTTACTGTCCCCCTTTTAAAGGAGATATTGTTTTTAAATCACTCTATCAGGGTCAAGGTTAAGTCATGAGTGTCCATTATTTCTGGCTAGGTATATTTTCTCTAATAGAGTTACAATTCTTAAGGGTTATGAGAGTGTTTCTCCCAGATAGGGATACAGCCAATTTCATTTCATTGTATAGCAGGGTTTTTTTTTTTACTTTGCCCCCTTTTTTACCTTTGCAAGTGTCTCTTGAGTCTCCTGCTTGAAGTCCATATTTTCTTTGTAGCTTTGGTCTTTTCATCAGGAAAAGTTTGAAGTCTCTTATTTCATTAATTGTCCATACTTACCCCTGTATGAGACGGCTCAGTTTTGTTAGATAGTGAATTCTTGGCTGCATTCCAAGCTCCCTTGCTCTTTGGAATATGGCATTCCAGGCCCTTTGCCTTACTATGTCTCCTTGGTATCTAAATTGTTTTTTCCCTAGCTACTTGCAGGATTTTCTCTTTTATCTGATAGTTCTATAATTTGGCCACTATCCTTGATGTTGTCATTTTGTAATACCTTCCAGGAGGGAATCGAGGCATTCTTTTAGTTACCATTTTGCCCTATGATTCCATGATATCAGGGCAATTTCCATCACTAAATTATGTAATATCAAGTCCAGGCATTTTTTTCTCTTCATTATTTTCTTGGAGTCCAATGATTATTATGTTATTTCTTCTAGATCTGTTCTTGATGTCAGTGGTTTTGCCAATGAGGTATTTTACATTTTCTTTCATTTTCCATTTTTTTGTTTTTGTTTTTAGTTATTTTTAGAATGATTTTATTTATTTTGAGTTTTACAATTTTCCCCTAATCTTGCTTTCTTCTGCCCCACTGCCCCACAGAAGGCAGTTTGTTAGTCTTTACATTGTGTCCATGGTATACATTGATCTAAGTTGAATGGGATGAAAGAGAAATCATATCATTTAGGAAGAAAAATAAAGTATAAGATATAGCAAAATTGCATAATGATTTTTCTTCCCTAAATTGAAGGTGATAGCATTTGGTCTTTGTTCAATCTCCACAACTCTTTCTCTAGATACAGATGGTATTCTCCATCACAGATAAGCCAAAATTGTCCCTGATTGTCGAACTGATGGAATGAGCTAGTCCATCAAGGTTGATCATCACCCCCATGTTGCTGTTAGGGTGTACATTTTTCTTCTGGCTTTGCTCATCTCCTTCAGCATCAGTTTATGTAAATCCTTCCAAGCTTTCCTGAATTCCTATCCCTCCTGGAATCTAATAGAACAATAGTGTTCTATTACATACATATACCACAGTTTGTTAAGCCATTCTCCAGTTGAAAAACATTTACTTAATTTCCAATTCTTTCCCACCACAAATGGGGCTGCTATGAATATCTTTGTACAAGTGATGTTTTTACCCCAATTTTTGGGGTTTTTTTTTAGGTTTTTGCAAGGCAAATGGGTTAAGTGGCTTGCCCAAGGCCACATAGCTAGGTAATCATTAAGTGTCTGAGACCAGATTTGAACCCAGGTAATCCTGACTCCAGGGCCAGTGCTTTATCCACTGCGCCACCTAGCCACCCCTGGGTTTTTTTTTTTTTAACAGATTCTTGTGGTGTGATTAAATCATTAGTTTCCATTCTTTTTTTTCATTAGTTTGCATTCTTTTTTTTATAGAAGAATTTTCTTCATTTACCTTTTTCAAGTCCTTTTCTAAATGGTCAATGCAATTTTTAAAGGAATTTTCCATTTGTCCAAATGAGTGTTTGAGAAAATTATTTTCTTTTTCCATTTGTCCAGTTGCATTTTCCAAGGATTTGTATTCCTGTTGCAAGGTGTTAATTTTCTCTTGGATTTTTTTCCCCAAATTTTCCAACTGATATTGAAACTCATTCCAGATTTCTTCAAGGAGGTCTTTCTGGGCTGGATACCAAATCATATTCTCCTCAGAAGTTTTAGATCTCTCTGAGTTAGGGTCATAATTTTCTATGGACCTTTCTATGGACCACTAGCTTTTCTTCATTTTTCTATGATCTTCTGTTGGGGGAGGGGCTGGTTCACAGACCTTTGGTTTTGAGGTCTCTAGAGACTTTGTTGACTGTGTTTAGTAACTCCAAGTGTCCTGGCCAGTAGGGGGTGCTGGTTGCTTTTTCTGGAATGTGCCAGACCTTCATTTGAGGCATTCTACCTAGGCCTGGAGGGGGTGGCTGGTGCTGCTGGTTTCTGTTATCTTTGAACAATGTGAGCTGGGCCCTTGGGTGAGACAGTTAATTTTTCCCTTCTCCTGAGAGAGCTTTGCTGCCCATACCTGAATGGGGGGGGGGGGGCAGGGGAAGAGGGCTATTACTTTTTTTTTTCTCCTGGGAAGAGGACTCTGCTGAAATGAAAGTATGGAGTCTGTGGTCCTCCAGACCAACAGAGACCAGCAGTTTGATGTCTAGCTGCACTCTGTAACTTTCTGTTCTGGAACTTGCCCTCCAGCCCTGCTGGAGCTTCCTATACTGCTGCTCCCACAGCCAAAGCCTCTGCAGTTCCTCCACGGTTCCCATAGTCAAAGCCTCCGCAGCTGACCTTAGGTTAGTCTGCATCTCACCCTGACCCCAATGACTCTCTGCTTTCTGCCCCAGCTCACTTATAATCCTGGGAGAAAGACCTTGAGGTAAATGTTCTTTGCTAGCTTCCTTTCCTGGGTTTGGAGGATCAAATTTCTGTTAGGACATTTGTTTCATATTATTTATGAGGCAAAGTCAGGAGACCTTAGCACAGTACCTGTCTTTTCTCCACCATCTTGGCCAGAAGCCTTATAATTTCTTTTAGCATGATAATTAATATTTCAATACAATCATATACCACAGCCTATCTTCAGTTGATTGACATTCCCTCAATTTTCAATTCTTAGTCACTACAAAAAAGAGCTGCTAATTTTTTTTTGTACAAATAGGTCTCCCCCTCCACCCCCTTAATCTCTATGGATAAACTTTGCCAAAATATTTCTGGATCAAAGTATACAAAATTTTATAACCATTTGGACATAGTTCCAAGTTGCGTCTCCACAAAGTTTTGATCAGTTCACAACTTCATCAAAAATGGAAAACAATTCTGGTTTTCCATATCCCTCTATTTATCACTTCCCTCTTCTTGTTTATTAGCCAATTTGATAGACATGAGATGGTATCTCAGAGTTATTTTAATTTGGATTTCTCTAAACAATAGCAATATAGAATATTTTTTCATATATAAAAATAGTTTTGTTTCTTTATCTAAAAGTGCCTATTTATATTCTTTGACAATTTATTAGATAGGGAATGACTTGTATTTGATTCAGTTCTCTATATATCTTGAAAATTGATGCCATTATCAGAGCCACTTATTGCAAAAATTTCCTCCCAGTTTTCTGCTTTTTTTAAAAAAATTTGTTTGCTTTGACTTTTGTTTGTACAAAAAATAATTTTTTGTATTCTAAAATTATTTTTCTTCTGTAATGCTCTCTATATTTTATGCAGTCCTGAATTCTTCCTTTATCTAGAAATAGAAAATATACTCTCAAATTTTACTTAATGTGACCTCCTTTATGTATAAATCATGTAATTTTGATCTTATTTTTTGCATTTTATGTTGGTCTATATCTAGTTTCTGCTGTACATTTTGTCCAATTTTCCCAGATGTTTTTGTCAAATAATGATTTTGTTTCAAAAGCTTGGATATTTGAGTTTATCAATATAATATAATGTAATGTAATGTAATATAATATAATATAATATAATATAATATAATGAATACATAATCTATTTTACTGATCCACCACTCTGTTTCTTATATTTCTTAGTCAGTACTAGATTGCTTTGATAATTACTGCTTTATAATACATTTGATATCTTGTATGGCTATTCCACTTTCCTACATATTTTTTTCATTGATTCCCTTGGTATTCTTGACCTTACATTCTTTGATGAATTTTGTAATTATTTTTCCAAGCTCTATGAAATAATTGTAGTAGTATGACCCTGGATAAATAGATGAACTTAGGTAGAATTGCCATCTTTATTATATTTGATGCAATTTGCACAGCAGGTAGAGCACTGACCCTGGAGTCAGGAGGACAGGAGTTCAAATTCAGTCTCAGACTCTTGATTCACTAGCTGTGGACCTTAGGGAAGTCACTGTACCCTGATTGCCTTGCATCCAAGTCATCTCCAGTCATCCATGACCCTGAATCCACATGGTTCTGAAGGAGAAAGTGAGATTAATGATTTAGCTCAGCACTTCTCATTCAAAACAAATTGATGTGCTTGTCATGACATCACCTCCCTGATGTCATAGTCTTTTTGATAACAAAGGAAAAACATTATATTTGGTTGATCTATCCATGAACAAATAATATTTTTCTAATTGTTTAGTTATTACTTTGTGTGAAAAGTGTTTTGTAATTATATTCATATAGTTCCTCAATTTGTCTTGGCAGCTAGCTTCCCAAGTATGTTGTATTGTCTACAGTCATTTTAAATAGAATTTCTCTTTTTATCTCTTGCTACTGGATATGTAGAAATACTTATGATTTATGTGGATTTATTTTTATCCTGAAACTTTGCTAAAGTTGTTGATAATTTTGATTAGTTTTTTTTATTTGATCCTCTGAGAATGATAGTTTTGTATGCTCATTGCCTATCTTAATTCCTTCGATTTCTTTTTTCTCCTATTGCTATAGTTAACATTTCTAGTACAATATTGAATAGTAGAGGAGATGAGTATCCATACTTCATCCTTGCTTTTATTAGGAATGTTGCTGATACTCATTACAGATAATTCTTGCTTGAAGTTTAAGATAAATATTATTTATCATTTTAAGGAAATCTGCCTTTATTCCCTTGCTGTCAAATGTTTTTGATTAGGAATGGGTATTGTATTTTATCAGATATTTTTCTGTATTTATTGAAACAATCATATGATTTCTGTTGGTTTTGTTACTGATATTGTCCATTATGTCGATAGATTTTTAATATTGAACCAGTGCTGCATTTTTATATGAATCACACCTGTTCATGATCATGATGATAGATTACTCATCTTCAAATTATTTTTTAATATGATTTGTTGCAAGTCAGTGAAACAAAATGAGCCTATCTTGTGCTAAGCCTATATTTTAAATGCAAACTATTTGGTCCAGATGTGAATATGACTTTCCCTTAGTCACAGTCCTACAACTTGGCTGGATGAAAAACCCGTATATTTGGATGTAGCTGTAGTTATATAATCTAGCCAGATGTGAATTCTATATATGAGTCAGGTTGTAGCCATTGCTATGTAATTTGTTTATACTTATGTTACTTATGTAACCCTCAAAATTGACTTGTAGTTGGTTTGTTTGTTTTCCCTATATGCAGATAGATGATAGATATAGATATAAATCATAAAAAGATATAGTATAAAGATATTTCTGTGTACAGACAGGGTGTTGACTTGTGAAGGGTAGATGAGTAGGCAAGTAGAATTGGGACTAGAGGACAGTAGATGCAGGGGATGTAAGGAGAGAATTCAGCTAGAAACTTGAGGAACTGATAAGTACTTGGGATATGTGGATTGATTTATGTGTGAACTTGACTATTTGGCTGTTTCTTCACTAGCAAAAGTAATAAAATAGTATATATCTCCATGACTCCACAGAATTCCTTTATTCTTTCTGAATTAAAGAACCTGCAGACAGAAGAAGAGAAAATCCTCCAGAGTTCCTGCCCTACAATTGGTATGCCTGGCAGGACAGGATTTGTGTGAGGCCAAAACCTCTTGACTCACAACACTGCATTGTGAACTGTGTTCTTGGAATGAAACTTGGCTTCCAATTTTGAATGAGGTCATAGTAGCTAAAGAAAATAGGAAAAGAAACAAACCACTAGCTTGTGTCCTTGCTGCTATGGGAGTTTCTGATATAGGTGTTGCAAGTAATAGTACTTTATGGTTTTTCACACACATTTCTTACAATTTCCTCATGAAGCAGTTAGTTAAAGTATGATTATATCCAATTTTCAGTAAGGAAATTAAGGTTTATAGGGAGTATTGGATCCAACAAAAAGAAAGAATAGTTTCTGCAAATACTTTGCTTCTAGCTTTCTTCAATGCGTGTGTGTCATTTAAAGATAGCCATTCACAATTTATCGCATGCCAATTATAGAAGTTATATAAAACAGAAATACTACTTTACATAGACTATACAAAGTTCTATGCAATTGTACTAATTCATTTAGCTTTATCTTAATGAAAATCAGAAATTACCCCAAGGTCTGCTTTAATGATTGAGTGGTTAAGTCCTTTCTAATGAATGTAGTCATATTAGGATTTTTCCTACAGCCTTTATGATATATATTCAAGAGATGGTTTCAGAAGATAAATTCAAAATATTATTCAAAGAAAATTTATGATAGGCAAATTGGATTTTTACTTACAATACATTGGGAAATAGTATAAAATTAAATTGAATATTTCCTCAATCTAAATCAACCCCCCCACAGATTCACACATACACGCACACACACACATACACACACACACACACACACATAACACAAATATACACATTTTATTAAATGCTTACTACTTGCAAGGTCCTTAATTAGCTGCTGAAGTTAAAAAGAGAGAAGTAAACAGTATCTATGTTCTTTTCAAAATTCCAATTTTATAATTTAGATGAAGAAGACTCTGCACTATTGAGCCACTTGAAACATAGTTAGCCTATGACCAATGACAGACCTCAATTTGCATTTTATTTTAGTGACCTACAGCAAACGACCTCAAAAAAATCTTGACCCATTTCCTTAAAGTTCTTAAATTAAATATATGGTTGCATGAAATTTGGATCCATCAAATCAAATGATCCTATAAAAATGCTTACCTCATTAAAAGACACAGTTCAGATGAGGTGACTCTTTACAGTTGTCAGAGCCTCTCTATTCCATTTTAGTGTTTGCTCTGAATTTTAAATTGTGCAATTTTTGCTCTTTTAGTGCAAAAGGACCATAAAGGAGCTTATCCAATTATTTCTGGGTCAGTCTCTACTATTTTGTTCCTAAACTTCTGAGAGCCTTTAGCACTTATGATATTTCTCTCATTATGTTTTATTTACTTTTTTTAAAAACAGTGAAATTTCAAATACAGTGAAATAATTAGCTAAATGTAAATTTTAATGAGTACAAAGACTGATTGAATAATTCAAAATATGCATTTATCTCATTTAGTTAGTCCTTTTATGACTAACTCTCTTCTACCACCATTTCAGAAAATCCTAGTCCTTATGCTTAACTTTATACTTTGATCTCCCATCACCGTCTCCACAATCCCTCTTCCTTCCAATACCACCTCCAGTTCTGCAACCAGGAATATCAAATCAACTCTGCCAACATTTCTTCTTTCAAAAGAATTTCTTATACTTGAGACACACTATTTCTAATTTAGTAGGGTAGCTATTTCTGATCAATATATTAAAAATCACAACTGTCAGGTGTAGTTAGCTGGTACAGTGAATAGAGCACCAGCCCTGGAATCAGTAGGACCTGAGTTCAAATCCATCCTCAGGCACTTAATGAGTAATTTGCTTTGTGACCTTGGGCAAGTCACTGAACCCCATTGCCTTGCAAAAAATTCATAAGAAAAAGGAAGAAAGAAAGAAAGAAATCTCAACAGTCTCAAAGACCAATGAAAATCTAAATATAGTCCAAGGAATTCTCTTGTCTTCCATTAAAGTAATACAAAGGTAAATAATTTCTACCCAGCTTTCCTGAGTCCCAAATATGGCTTAGGTAAATGAGCATATCTATTGAACCACTGTAACAGAACTGATGACCAAAGTCATTTGGTTTTACTTTAGAGTATACTCTCCTAACATCTTATTCATTTACTCTGTAACTTTTGAGTGCCTTGTTCTTTTTTTGCATTTAAAAAAATATGATAATATGGTAATAAGGGACAACTGTATAGTAGAGAGGCTAGAGTGCCAGGCTGGGGTCTGGAAGCTCTGAATTTAAATATCACCTTAGACACTTAGTAACTGTGTAACCCTGGTGACATCACTTAATCTCATTTGCCTCAGTTTCCTTCTATCTGTAAAATTAGCTAGAGAAGGAAATGGCATAGTGCTCCATGATCATTGCCAAGAAAACTCCAACTAGGGTCCTGAAGAGTTGAATATGACTGAAATGACTGTACAACAACAAAGGTAACAAAAGCTTTTAATGTGAGGTCCATAAATTTATTTTTTTATTTTTTTGTTTTTTGCAAGGCAAACAGGGTTAAATGGCTTTCCCAAGTCTACACAACTAGGTAATTATTAAGTGTCTGAGGCTGGATTTGAACCCAGGTACTCCTGACTCCAGGACCAGTGCCTTATCCATTGGGCCACCTAGCTGCCCCCATAAATTTATTTTTTAAAAAATATTATGGATATTGTATTTTGGGAGACTTTTAGGATTGGAGCCATGATTATGGAGTAGAGAAATCATTTAATAGGCATCTTCCAATATCCCAATTTGATCAACTTTAAAATAAAGACTAAAATTGAATTTTAGAGTGACAACAGATCATCAGAGAAAGAAACATTCTTCCAGTCCATGACAATTTGGAAAGTCAGAGAGATCTGTGATATATGGAAGAAAACTGGCCTGGAACCCAAGTAGATGATACACGGTGATGGAACAATATGGTGATGACAGAAGCAGTCACAGCTTCAGAAACTCTGAAGCCAGAGATAGTAAGGGGAGTTGGTAACTGGACACAAGACCAGATTCTGCTGGGCACTCCGCTGCAAAAATCCATTTCTGGGTCATAGTTGAAGGACAGGGAAGAATACTTTTGTGGTAAAGAGGGAATGGGAATCCTGAAGGAAAACTATTTGGCAACTCTGTACCTATTTGCACTTCTGGGTCAGAGTTCAAAAGTATAGAGAACCACTTTTTAGTCAGAAGGGAGTGGAAGCCCTAAGAATACAGTCTGGAAGGTTTTATTTTAAAATAGTTTTCATTAAATTGTCAGGGGGGTCCATCACACACAATTAGAAGCCTCTGCTTACCTTGAGTACTTAGAGGAGAACTGGGAAACCTTACTGAATTCATCCATTACTGGGACCTTAGACCCTCACACCCATGATCTTCAAATTGTAAAGGTGAATTCTAGTCAAAGATTTCTTGTCTGGATGGGGTCAAATGGGCCAGAATTACGATTTATAGAAAGTAGAACTTAGAAATTGAACTCCATAGTAAATATGAGTTAAATAATAAATACGAATATTGCAAAATAATTCAATGAAAAGCATTAAAAATAAGGGCAAGGGATAGGTAATTTAAAAAATATATCATCATGTAAGGAGTAGGAAGCCAAAGAGTCCAAGATGAACATGTGAACTGTTTTAATTTTGTTCTATCCCTAAAATGAAATGCATGACTATGAGCAAGCAGACTATGTAGAAGCAAGAATATGCTCCCTATTAACCAAACATCTAAAATTAGCTACACTTCAGACTCTATGCTAGTGGCTTTCTTTCATTTGTATCAAAGAGTCTCAAAAACAGAAGTCATATTCAATCCAATTCATTCATAAAAAACCAAAAATAACTCTCAAACAACAATAACAGCAACATTTGTTAAGTATTAACTATGGGCAAAACAATCTCTTGAGCACCTGAAAGAAAGTAGATAAAGAGAAATAAAGACAGAAACTGCCTGCATGAAGTTTATAGCCTAAGTGGGGAAATGGGATTCAACTACAAATGATTGTGGTGCAAAATGAAACGTCTTAAGTATCTAACAAAAATAAGTACCTCAGCAATCTGAAATTTCCAAAGAAGGAAAACTCACTTCTATCTAGCAATAGGAAGATCATAGAAGACTTGCTTAATGTAGGACTTGGCCTTTGCACTGAGCCTTGAAGGATGAATTGGAAACATTTCAATAAACAGGTAGAGACCATTCCAGATGTACTTTAATTAAGCTGGAATGGCGAGTATATGAGAGACAGAGAATGACACAACACTGAAATGACTGTATAGAATTAGATTGTGAAGAATTGTTTATGTCAAGCTGAGTTTGGACTTTATTTGTTGGTCCTCTATCACTAATAGGAAGCCACTAAAAGTTTCAGAGGAAGAGAGTGACATAATAATACAGGAACAATATGATGAAGGCTGCTAGATGGCTCAGCATAGAGTTACTGGGCCTGGAGTTAAGAAACTGAATTCAAATCGGACCTTGGACACTTAACTGGGCAAGTCACTCAATAACTGTTTTCCTCAATCTACTTGAGAAGAAAGCAAAATCATTCCAATATCTTTGCCAAAGAACAAGCCAAGCAAACCAAATAAAATATACAATCAAAAATATGGACAGCATTGATATGCTAAGGTCCATAGGATCATATCGAATTGGATGTGGCTGAACAACAAAAACAAATGATAATTGCTTGGACAGTGTTGAGAGAATGGCTTGTAAAATAAAACTACTTAAGATACTACTATATTATTTAAAAGAAATTTGGAGACCTGAACTAGTATAGTGATAGAGTGATTAGAGAGCTAGAGATTGAATGGAGGAGATTTTCTGGAGTTAGATTCATTAGACTCAGGATATGAACTGGATGTGGAGATAGTGAAAAAATAGGATAGGAAAAAAAAATAGGAGATGGGAAAAAATTCTACTCTCATTATTGGCCAGGATGAGAGTAGAAAGCTAATAGATTCAAATTTTATAAGTAAAGTTGGTTTTGGATATATTGAGACTAGAGTTGTAGTAAGGTAATTAAGGTAAGAAAACCTAGCAACCATTTTGAAATGAAATCTGAATTCTGGGGTGTTTTGTGGGATGGAAATTTATTTAATTGGAAGTTGCCTCCAAGGAATATTGTTTGTATAAAATCACCAAAAAATGCACATAGAAGAGAATAAGGCCAAGGGCAGTACCCTGAGCAATATCTATGGCAAATGAACAGGAGGAAGTTAAGGGGTCAGTAAAAGAACTGAAGAAGGAGTAGCCTAAGATGTTTGCAGATAATGAGGAGAACACCATAAATTTTAGCATGAAGAGGTTATAAGTCAAAAAATACATGTGAGAAGTATTGAAAAGAGGATCTATTTCCTTCCACTCAACATTTATTATGACTATTATATCTAAGCAATGGTGATACAAAAACAAAAACAAATGCTTTTAAGGAGCAATTGAGGATAGATAAGCAGATAAACAAAAACACATAGAAAGTAAAGAAAGAATAATTTTGGCTGGGGAAAGGGTGATAACTAACAACTGTGTCCATGAGGAATGGCTCTTTGATGCCTCCCATTCCCTTCCCTCTTTTCTTTTCTATTTTACTTTCCTTTTTCCTTTTTTCACTTCCCCCCCCTCCCCTTCCCATTTCCTTTTCTCTTTCCCTTCCAACTCCCTTTCTCCTCTTCCTTTCCCCTTTTCTTCTTCTTCGCCTAGGGAATTTCAAAAGACTGAGATATGGAGGGAGAGTATTCCTTTCTAATAGAGAGGATTCAAGGACGGAAATGTCAGAAATGAGATGAGATATATGGGTAGATGAATTTGATGGGAAAATAAGCTATATGAGAGGGAGTCCTGGAAAGGGCTTTATACATAATTTCAATTGAGCCTCTTAATCTGTTGATGTATGTGCCATTGATAGAAAGTTTATTAGGAGAGTTCTCTAATCATTCCTCTTTTATATATTATATTATTTTCATTTCTAATTTATAAATAATGAATTCAATTAAATGTCTAATCATGATCACACAGAAATTTTAGCCCACATCTTTTTGCAAATTTTTCATTCCAAATCTACGTCATGCTTTCTGAGGATCTGGTCTGCAAACTTTGACTGTAATAAAAAAATTAAAATAAGTAAAGAAACCACAATTTAAGAGTTTGTAAACTATTAAAAAGTTTTATAGGTCTTCTTTTCCCTCAGAAATTGAAATAGTAGATTTTAGTTGCTTATGAAACAACAAATATTAGTTCCTTGACCTTAGCATAATTTATTTTCTTTAAACTCAAGCTTTATTGCCACAGAAGGGGTGATCACCACATTGCTCCCAGCACTGGCTAGCGAGCTGTGAAGACAGGCTGTCTCATTAAACCAAGAAAGCTGACAGTCGGCAAAAAGTACAGTCTAACACCCTCACAATTAGCTGTAGCATCTCATAAAATTGTGTGCCCCAGAGCAGTGACCTTTGTGCTAATGAAACCGTCCTACCCTGACCCCCCTCCTCACATGTCGCACTTGCTTCCCTAAATAGACTAGAATGTCAAGGAACTGATTATCTACTAAGGAACTCCTGTCAAATTTCTACCACAGATGCTACTGTCTTCCCATGAGCTCTGACCACCTACTGTTATATGGTTTGTTTTTTCACAGTGCTGAATTCTCCTTTTTAGAATGTTTTCCAGTTTTTCACTTTTGGTTTACATTTATTGAAGAAGGAGGTTCAAATTATTCAAGATGGTTCTCAGCAGAGCTGGCATGGGTATCTGTGAGAAGATAGGCCAAGTGAGGGAAGGCAGGGATTGAGAATAATTAATAGTAAATATATAATAACAATTATGATGATGATGATGATTATAACAAAAATAATAAGCTTCTCAAAATTTAGCCCAATACTTATTCTGTAACAAAGAGATAAAGGAAAAGTAGGGGGCTATCAGTTCAGAGAATACTGGTTATGCCCTGAGATACAATACACCCTTGAAACAATGGTAAATTGAGCTCTGATGGTACACTGATTAGTTTAGCATTCCAAGTTGGCACTAGTCAAAACTGTTGTGGTGATTAGCTTGATAAGGAAAACAGAGAAATAAACTGCATTCCTTCATGTTCAGGTATTTTAAGAAGACAAGAAATACCAGAACAAATGAGAAATACTAATAACATACTTCCTGGAAATGCTTTTGTGCAAAAGGTTCTAATACTAAAGTGAGTAAAGTTTGAGTGATTATGAAAATGAACCAAATCTATGAACGTTCTTATAATGTTCCAGTACAATATCAAAAGACAGCTAGATGATCAATGGATATAATACCAGGCCTGGAGTCAGGAAGATTCATCTTCCTGCATTCAAATTCAACCACAAACATTTTACCCTGTTTGCCTCAGTTTCCACATCAATAAAACGAGATGAGAATGAACTGGCATAATCTGTAGTGTCTGTGCCAAGAAAATTGCAAATGGAATCTCAAAGAGTCAGATGCAATTGGAAGGACGTAACAACAATAATACTATATCAAAAGCAAAGTAGGTAACAGATCTTACACAGTGATGTCCTGGAGCCAGATCATACTGACTCCTAGGAACTCATTGTTAAATTTTTAGTGAGAGCATTTACACTTTAGAAGTTGTCAAAGGATTTAAATAAGTGCTTGAATTATTTTTAATTGTCTAGACCATAGCAAATGATGGAGATGTTAATAATTAAGATTACATCTATAAATAGGTCATGAATATGGCTCCTTCCACCTCTATAGAGTAGATTATTAAACATTAACCAGCATATGTTGCTTTTTCCCCTCACTAATAAAGTCTAAGATAAAGTCACATAATAATCTGAAGCATGAAAAAACTGAATATCCTAAGATAATTGAAAAATCTTCTCTTCATACCAAATCCAGAAATTGTACCTAATAATGTACCTGATGAGAGGACAATCACAATTTCTAAATGGATTTCAAAAAAGAAATGGGCATAATTAGACTGGAATTTCAAAAAAGTTCTTTTTGAGTTTGATGGAAACAACAATAATGATAATAACAATAATCTCAATAATAATAATAATAATAATATACCTGTTACATTTATAGCAAAACAAAGTAAAAATAAAAAACAACATGCATTTGACTGGATGAAATTTTAGTCCACTTAAACTTTAGATTTGGAAGGGAATTTAGAATTAATATAAGAAATGCAATCTCATAATTTTTCAGATGAAACAGTAAAGGAATATAAAGTCTTAAATGGCTTACTCAAAGTCTTTTTGCAATTGTATGTGATATAATGGCCAAGTAGAAAGGTCACTAAAGAAATTTAGGTTTGAATACCCTGTCCAACATTTTAATTGTTTGATTATAACTTAATTCCTCTAGGTCTTAGTTTCCACATATGTGAAGTGGGGCTATTAATACCTGTAAGTTTCATTGATAAATGAAATACAGCCAAGATGGGTCATTTATAGCTGTGAGCAATGATGTAAGATGATTTATAAAGCTCTAAGTACTAAATAAATGTCAGCTATTATTATTAAGTCCGGAATTATATTGTTAAAGGATGGATACAAAGTAAGGAATTCAGAAGAAAAGAAGTCAGCAGAGATTGTTGGCTGTGTTGCACTAGTACTAATAGAATCACCTAATATAACTGTCCTTAATTAAAGAAAATTTTCTAATTTCACATCTATTACACACTGGTGAACTCAAGTTTCTTCTTGGTTGGTGCTGAGATTAACTGACAATCCTTGAATCTATGGGACCAAGGATTCAAAAAAAAATGCACGCATATTAGAAGCTTGGCAAAAAAGCCATGTGTAAAAGTGAAATCTAGTTTGCATTGGTCATGGAATCCCCAGATCTTCAAGTTCCTTTATAATCTGCCTGTCCAATACTTCCTTCCTTTCCTGCCATTAATATCCATTGCACAGTCCTAGAAGCATCCTAGGACCTCTTGTCAACAGGGGTACTTAGTTTAGGAGTCTCTGTCTCCCCCCAATGAACTATTGTGCCAGAATCTTTTCATCCAGAGGAAAATATAACTAGAAATAAGCAGTCTCTTCCAGAGTCTCCCCTCTGTCAACAACCAGTTCTATTTTTCTTAAAAAGAGGGTGTGTATGTGTGGGTGGGTGTGTCTCTGTGTATGTTCATTGATGACTGAACAAAGGACATTTTATCTCTCCCTCATTAGGAAAATAGCAGTGACCAGAATGTGATATGAGAAAGCTTGTGGTTAAGGGATTATTAACAATAAACTATCCCCAACATTAAAGGGGGGAAGACCAAGGCAACTGAAGTCTATTGAAAATCCAAGCTAACTTGAAGATATATTAGAGTCATGGAAATGGTTACAGAGGATCACTGAAGAAACCAACTGAGAAAGAAGTGATGCACTCAAGATACAGAATGAGACATTTTTGTCATGACCAATGAAAAAAATTTATTTTTCATGATTATGCATATTTGTTACAAGAGTTTGGTGTTTGAAGCGATAGAGCCAAGATAGCAAAATGGAGATAGGAACTCTCAGAAGTTTTTACCTAGATCATTCCAAATGCCTTAAAATTATGACTTTAACCAAATTCTAGATTGGTGAAACCCACAGAAAGACTGAGTGAGGGAGCTGGCTGGAGAAGATTGTGGGACAGAAGGACTGACTGCCAGGCTGAGGACCAGAGCTGAAGGCTGGCGCCAGTGGCCTGAAATGCAGTAGCCACTGGCCGTCTTGCTGTTTGGGAGCTGGAGCCAAGTCAGCTGAGAGATAGACCTGTTTTGGTTCCCCAGAGGCCCATGGAGAGCAACGCTGGCCTGGGCCTGTGCTTGGCACTGAGCCTGCAGCTATTGAAACCGAAGTCTGCCTTGGCCTACAATACTGGCTCCACTGGACATGAAAGCAACACTATTACCCCTTCCACAGCACCACCAGCCAGTGGGGCCTTATCCCAGGGTGCAGTCACTGCCATCATCACTGTATTCTCAGTCCTGGGTATCCTCCTCCTGGTAGTGGTACTGGTCCTGCTGGGCCGGAAGCTTCGAGAGAAAAGTCAGACAGAGGGCACCTATTAGCCCAGCAGTGAAGAGCAGGTGGGTGCCTGGGCTCCACCGCCCCCCAACCTGAAGCTTCCCCCTGAGGAGAGGCTCATCTGAGCATTGCATCCCCCCTCTTCCTACCTGCAACCCCATTTTTGGCTTTGGACTTGCCTGACATTGGGCTCTCCCCTTTCTGGGAGCATCTGGAGTGACACTGAGGGCCTCAGATGCTTGGGGCTGGCAGGGAGTGGGCAGGGGACACTCTCTAGGCTATTGGCCATGGTCACCTTCATTGCACCATCAAGCCTGCTGCAGACAATTGATTTTGGTCTGTGGCCATTGGCCTGGGACTTCAAGCTGCTTCTTCTGCTTTTGACTGGAACTATGGTGGCCACCTGGCCCTCTTCTCTGATGGCCTGCTCCAGCCTTTCAACCCTGCTCTCCTTGCCTTTCAGTTGTCCCATGTGGCTGAGGCATCCCCAAGTCCCCAGGACTGGAAGAACAAGGCATGGGGCTGGGTGTCCTGCTGGGGTTAGGGTTTGGGCCCCCTTCCTCTTTGTGAGGAGGGACAGAGACTTTGGTGGGCTTTGAAACTGAGCTTCTCTTCCCTCTCCCCAGGCCATTTGATTAACATTCCACCCTCCCAGTGGCCACCTTACTCTGTCAGGACTAATGTTCCCCAACCTGTGAATAATAATAGGTATTTGAACTAAAAAGGAGAAGTCTTCTGCCCCTTCTGAAAACCTTACCCTCCTCCTTTCTCTGAAACTTCCTCCTCTCCCCAGTTCCTTCTCCCCACCACCCCTTCCAGTGCCACTATCTCTATCCAGTTCCCTAGAATTGTCCCAGGGAGGGGCTGCTTGATATGTATTTTTTATAAAGATGGTCATAAGGTTAAACCCAGTATTTTTCCAGTTTTGGTTGGCGTGTGGGACTGATGCCCTGGGGTAATGGCGGGGTAGTATTTTGCTTTTTCCAAAGCTCACAGCCTACCTTGATGGCTAAGATCCCTTTCTTCTCTAAACCTTGAGTCTTCTACTAATGAAGACAAACAATCCCTAAGAGGTTTAGTGCCTGGCTTAAAGCTCTACTTTGATTTCAAATCATTCCCACTTAGGGGTCCCATTACTGGGTGGGAATAGTGGTGGTTTTAAAGTTTGTAGAATGCTTTATCTACATGATCTCAATTAAACCTAACCACAACCCAAAGAAAAAAAAAAAGACTGAGTGAAACAATGTTTGCCCAAGACAACTTGGATGATCCATGGGAAGAATCTGTTCTACCAGGGTTGAACAGGGCCACAACCCAGGCTGTGCTGTGCCAGGGAAAAAAACCAACTCCAGACTTCCCAGAAAAATCCCCCTGGGCCACTTGGACCTATGGCAATGGGCGTGGTTTCCAGACCTCTAGCTCAGCAATCAAAAAGGACAACTTGGAAGGTCAGTGGGAAAACTGTGCTGCACCAGAGTGAACATGGAGTCCAGGCCAGCACAGGTCTCAGTGCAGCCCCATCTGGGAACCTGTGGAGGCACCCAGCAGTTGCTTTTAGATCACTCAGTCCTCTGACTATAAAGGGGTTGAGAAAGACTGCGGAAGTCCTTCTGCTATCCCTGGAACAGGACTTTGTTGGTTTGCTAATATTCAGATCATAGGAACTTAGACCCTCCTCCCAGGTCCAGTGCTGAAGGGATCATCCGAATCATCATCCTAATCAAAGGCAAGGAAAGCACTCTTGAAGGAATTGAGATCCCTGGAAGGGTGCCCTCAAACCCTTAAAATCTTGGAAAGTACATTAAAATCAGTTCATAGGCTGTGGAAATGAGCAAACAACAAAGGAAAAAGAATCTGTCCATAGACAATTATTTTAGGCCCATGGAGGATCAAAATACACACTCAGAACAAAGTCAAAGCTTCTGTATTAAAAGGCTCCAAGAAGGAATTGGTCTCAGGTTTTGGAAGAGTAGGGTAGATAGAGAAAAAAGGGAGATAGAGGAAAAATTGGGAAGAGAAATAAGAGCAATGCATGAAAAATATTGAAATCCAAGTGAGCAGCTTAGTGAAGGAGATACAAAAAATTACATGTTAAAAATCAGTTTATGCCAAATAGAAAAAGCAGTCCAAAAGGTCAATGAGTTAATATCTTAAAAAACAGAATTGATCAAATGGAAAAGGAGATGAAAAAACTTTCTGAAGCAAATAACTCCTTCAAATGTAAAATGGAACTAAGGGAAGGCTTGGGATATGATATTCCATAAGGCAAAAGAGTTTGAATTTCAGCCAAGAATCAGGGGAAAAATGAACATTCAATGAAATAAGGGGCTTTCAAATTTTCTTATAGAAATAACCAGAACTGAAAAAAAAGTTTGATCTTCAAGTACAGGACTCAGGTGAAGCATAGGGAGGGTGAATGGGAAGGGCAAATTATGAGAAATTTAATGATGTTGAACTGCATGTATTCCTGGATGTTAAGATAATACTGGTAACATATGGAAAGATAATTTTAGTAACTCTCATTTATCAGAGCCGTTAGAAGGAGCATACATAGACAAGGCAAAGGAGGGAATGGTATATGAAAGTATAATATATTATAAATATGGAGTCAATGGGTGAGCAAGGAATGTACTGAAAGAAAGGGAAAGGAGTGGTAGAATGGGCTAACATTTTATCTAACAGAGGGAATAAAATGTTTTGCAATGGAGTAGAAGGGGGAAGGTTAGGGGGGAATGAGTAAGCCCATATGCTCATTAAAAGTGGCTCAGAGAGGAAATAACATACATCTCAATGGTTATAAAAATCTATTTTACCCTAGAGGAAAATGAGAGGAAAGAAATGAGAGAAAGGGGACAGGGAAGGAGAGGGGAGGTGTAAGTGATAGAAGAGAAGGAAGATTATGGGAGAGGGCAGTCAGATACCACATACTTTTGAGGAGGGACAGGGTAAAAGGAGATAGGAAAAATATAGAGGGAAATACCGTTAACAATAGCAACTATGTGAAAAAATGTTGAAGGACATTTTGTGATGGGATCCAAGCACAGACAGAGCTGATGGTATCTGAACACACACTGAAGTGCACTTTTTCTCTTTTCTCCCACTTTATTTTTCTTTAGTTTTCTCTATCTTTGTGTGTGTGGGTGGTTATGTTTACTTTTACAGCTAGACTATTGTAGTTATGTGAAAAAATAAATTAATTAAATGTAAAACTAAAAAAAGAGTTTGTTTTCTTTTTATTTCTTAGTGTGGGTAAATATAAAGGAAGAAGATAAAATAAATGCTTTTTAATTGATAAAATATTTAGCTTTTGAAAAAAATTAAAATTAAGGGGAAAAGGGTCTTTGGAAAGCAATTAGTGGTGTTTTAGACAGAATTAGAGAAGTAATTCTATCAGAGGACAGTTAATTTTACTTCCCTTTTAAAATTCAGCTTGTCTTTTCTTCTTTTTCAGAAGGAGATAAATATTCACCTGGGATTCTTTAACTAGAAACTAAGGTAATGTTTAATAATTAGTTAGGTCATTCAAAGCTTCTACACAATCATAACCTTAACTAATAAAGCCTGGAATCTTCGCAATTGGTATTCAGAGGCTGCTTTTAAGTGGGGAAAAATTAAGAAGAGTTGCCTATAACTTTGTTGAGGGGAACTGGCCTAAAAGCAGCTTTCCAGAGAAATTACCCCAGGTGGCTCTGATACCTAACCAGAAACTTCACAAATGAATGGAATTGTAGGTTAAATAGAGAGAGTCTGAATTTCTGATAAGTTGCTCAGTGGAGGGATTGTCCCATTTCAAAAGTAGTCACATACACAACTGTTCCTCCAATCCAAGGGGAGATGACATGCAGCTATGCTGACCCAATATACTGAGCAAAAGCAGCTAGAAGTGATAGAAGGAGAGGTGTGCCAGCATATCTGATCCATTTCTCCATGTAGTCATTTTTCTCCCTCTAAAACTGCTTGATCTTAATAAAATACATGGCTACAGGGATCTACTAGTCTTTTTAAAGACCTTTAAAATATTTGTACTTGTTGCTATTTTTATTGAAATCTTAAATAATCTACATACAACATAGATCACATAAAATATGCACCCTGACGTCTAACTTAATTTCACTTGTAATGTGATGTAACTGTAGTAGTGTGAATATTAATTGGAACAAATTAAAATAATTAAATGTATTAACATACAATAAATTGCAACTTTCTACATCTTTAAAATAATGTGAACATTTAATATGATTCTCTTTTGCTTTTTTGATTCATTTGTTTTATTTTCTATGGCATTAATTTCACAAGATTTTGACATATAATATTTATTATGAAGCCATATTTAACAGTGAGATGGTACAGTGATCAGAATGCTAACCTTGAGGTAAGAAAGATTCATCTTCATCAGGTAAAATTTGACCTCAGACATTTGTACTTGGTGAGTCATGTAACCCTTTTTGCCTCAGTTCCTCATTTGTAAAATGAGTTGGAGAAGAAAATGAAAGCATTACAATGGTCTTGCCAAAAATAAAAACCTGAATGACATCATGAAGAGTTTGCATGACTGAAAAATGCCTAAACAAGCATATGAAACAACACTTGTATCACATTGGATATTAAGTAGATCTTAGATAAACATTTTATTTTTCCAAGCCTAGCCATTATTACAGCCCATAGGTTTTCAGAAATGTTGACATCAGGTGAGTTACCAGGTCAATGACACAAGCTTATCTCAATCTCTTTAATAATTTATTAGCCCTTTGTAATTTGTGGCATGGTAATTAATCACACTGTAATATTCCATCTCCATGTGAAAATTTCTGCCAATTTGGAACAATTTTTCTTTGCAAATTAATGCTTTTATCAGGGTTTATCATTTCCTTAAAAAGGATCCTTTTTACCATTTCCTTAGGAAAATCCCTTGATTTTCTATCTCCTTTTCCTGTATCTTCTTTCAGATGCCCTCTTTCTCCATCTCTTAAGGTTACCTCTGTCTTCATGCTGCCAAATGATGTTTCTTCTTTAATTCTATGGTCATTATGAGCTGTGCCAAATGCTCTAGGATTATTCTTCTTGCCTTCTTGAACTCCATCAAAATTGCCATTGCTTGATTTTGAAACTGAAGGAAATTGAGCTAATCAAATTAGCTAAGTGTTGAATGATTGATTTAATAACAATAATTAGTATTCAAGTAAGGCTTTAAAGTTGTAATAAACTTTCCACTTGTTATTTCATTTGGTCCTACAATAACCCTAATAGATAAGTGCTTTATTATTTCCATTCTATACGTAATGAACATAAAGAGGTTAAGAAAATTGCATGACATCACACATCTTTTCATTAGTAAGTATAAATATTTGAGGCAATAGAAGAATATACTCTATCTGACTCCAAAACCCAGGACAATATCTACTTCACTTGCTCAAGAGGTAGAATAATTCTCAGATTTATTATTATTTAAAATAGGAGACTTGATTTAAATGAACAGTTTTTTGTCAGTCTTATTTTAGTATTCTTTTAATATATATGTTTACGTGTGTACATATATAAATGCATTTGTACTAAATCATGTGTAAGTATGACTGTGGTAACTCAGAACTTGAATATTTTCTTTCTGACTGCATACATTGTTTTTTCCTTGACCTGGAAACTCTGAATTTTGGCTATCACATACCAAGGAGTTAGCAATTTGGGATTGCTTTCAAGAGGTGCCTGTTGGATATTTTCTATTTCCATTTTTTCCTCTGGTTCTAAGAGATCTGGGCAGTTTTCTTTAATACTTCTTGAAATAGAATCTAGGATCTTTTTTTGGGGTTATGGATTTCAGGTAATCCAATGCTTATTTTTCTTCTCTGTGTTCTATTTTCTTAGTTATATATATTGTTGCCTCATAGAGTAATTGATTTGTGTATGGTCCATTCTAATGAAACTTTATAAAATGCTGAAAACATATGCATTTATTTTATATCATGAAACTTTATTGAAATTAAGTTTTTCAACCAGTATATTTAGTTGATTCTCTAGGGTGTTTTAAGTATATCATCATATTCTCTTTAAAACTGGTAGTTTTGTTTGTTCATTATCTATTTTTATTACTTTTAGTTGCTTTTCTTATCTTATTGCTCTAGCTATCATCTCTAGTACAAAATTAAATAATATGTTGATAATGAATATCATTCTTTTACTTCTGGTTTTGCCAGAAAATGTTCTTGTTCCAGTTAGAGATAATGATTCCTTTTGGTGTAAATAGTTAACAATTTATCATTTTAAGAAAGTCTCCATTTATTCCTGTACTTTCTAGTGTTTTTAATAGAAAGGAGTATTGTAATTTTTTATATCTATGCAATTTTTTGCTTTTTGGTATTTATTTGGTATTTATTTTTCCAATTATACGTAAAGAGAGTTTTCAACATTCATTTTTGTAATATTTTCTCTCTCACACCCTTCTCACCCTTTGCCCTAATATAAAATTCACTTGTAAATCCATATGATCATGGTGATTTTTTCCTCAAGGAGGTCATTTATGGCTTGTTCAATTTGTTTTTTGAAAATAGCATTATTTAAGTCTCCCATTTACTCTTTTATTAATCTGGACAATTTGCATTTTTGTAACTATTCATCTATTTCATTTAGATCATCAGTTATATGAGTATATAATTGGACAAGATGACTCCTAATAATTGCTTTAATTTCATCTTCAGTGATGTAGTATGTTATTTAATTTCACATACATGTATGTATATATAAAATTCAAATCAGAGCTCAAGTCAACAAATATCATCATCAAATCTCTTGGAACCCTGTATGACAAAATCCATTTAAATATTGATCTTCAAAATTACCACTCACTAAAATTTCTCAGATGTCACATTACTTGCAGATTACAGAATCAAATTGACTGAGTTGGTAGAAGGCTTCTTCAAAGAAGGTTTTATTTAACAATATGGTTGAAATCAATGTCATAACAATGTTCAAACCACTTTATCTTTAATTAAGCACATTTTTTAAAGTTTAAAAACACTTGAAAAATATTTTGTTTGTAAATACAGAAGAAAAAAAAATCACTGTATCAATCTAGGAAGAATCAAAGCAAAATATGAATACAAGAATACTGACCAAGAAGATAGAGAGAAGTCAAGCATTGCTTTAAGCTCTCCTGAATTCCCTTAGAACTGATAAAAATCAAGCCTTTTAATAAATGTGGAGCTACACACAAAAAAATAGAGAGGAATGTCTTCCAGCAAGGTCTGTCATGGGGGACCAAGGGCATGTCCAGGACAGAAAGCAGAGACCCAGTGCAAGGGTTGCAGGGTAAGATGGGGTAGGAGGAAAGAGAGGACACTTACTTGAGAACCACATGGAGTTGGAACAGAAACCTTTGAAGTATACTCTGTGAGTAGACAGGGAAAGCCCCAGTGTGGTTTCCCAGAACACCTCTTCAACCAGCTTGGTGATCAGAATGGAAAACTGCAAGCTCCTGTCCCCTGTTGTTCCCAGAGGAGCCCCGAGTATTCCTGTCAAAGGGCATGGAGTACTCCAGTACAAATAAAGAAACATCCCCAAGTGTTCACACCTTTCCCCAGCACCCAGGTATGGGCAGAGAGACCCTCTGGCCCTGACAGTCTAGCCCAGTGACTGGAGTGTAGGGAGGACAGCCCAGATCCAGCCCCAGAACTAGGGATATCCCCAACCTAGATAATCCAGAAAAAGTTTCTGGCATTTTTTATTGTTTGGTTCAGTGATTAACCACCAGGAGTTACTGACTCCAGTGAGCAAGGCCTCTAGGGTTCTTCACACCAAAGTCTGTGAATGAGTTCCTCTCCCAACTCAAGAACCTAGGGAAATCTTACATCTCAAAATCAAAAAAGACCAGTTCAGTGTAGAGTCTATTGAATGTTACCTTGGAGATAAGGATGCTAGCTCAGAAAGGAGAAGAGAAGGGACACTATATGTGAAACTTCAGAGGAGAATATGAATTAGTCTCTTGATCAGAAAGACTTCTGAGAAAATATCAGAAAGGAGTATAAAAATCAAAAGGAAAAACTGGGAAAATAAATGCAAGAGAAAATTAAAGCTTTGCAAGAGAAAATTAACATCTTGCCACAAAAAATGACAAGAAAAAAGCAAATCCTTTTAAAATACAATAGAACAAATACAAAAAAGAAAATAATTCTCTCAAAAAATACAATTTTCCAAATGGAAAAGGTAACTCCTTTAATGATAGAATTGATCAAATGGAAAAGGAGAAACAAAAGCTAAATGGAGAAAATATCTCCCTGAAAAATAGGTTGGGATCAGTGGAAGCTAATGACTTCATGAGGCATCAAGAATCTGTTAAATAAAAATTAAGAAAAGGAAAACTACAAATACTTCATTGTAAAACAACTGAGCAGGAAAATAGATCCAGGAGAGATGATTTAAAAATCATATGACTATTTGAAAGTCTTGGTCATAAAAAGATCCTGGGCTCCATTCCTCAGGATATTGTTAAGGAGAATCATCCTACTATCCTGGAGCCAGAGGGCAAAATACTTATTGAAAGAATCCATAGAACCCCTCCTGAAAGTGATCCTAAAATGAAAACACAAAGTAATATTGTGGTTAAACTCCAGCATTATCAAATCAAGGAAAAAGTCCTGTAAGCAGCCAGAAAAAAAAGCAATTCAAAAAGGAACTATAGTCATGATTACCAAGGACCTGGCTGCACCAAAATTAAAGGACTGAAGAGTATGGAGTTACAGGAAAACATAGACATCAAAACTATAGTGGTAGGGGACCTCAACCCCTCTTATAATTGCATATATTTAGCCAGAAAATAAGCGAGAAGGAAGTTAAGGAGGAAAATAGAATGTTAGTAAACATAGTTATGAGACACCTCTGGAGAAAATTGAATGGGAATAGGAAGGAATATATGCCTTTTTTCTACAGTGCATGGCACTTATTCAAAAATTAACATAGGCATAAAAACCTCATAACCAAATGCAGAAAGGCAAAAATAATGAATACATCCTTTTTCAGACCATAATGTAATAAAAATCAAGTGCAATAATGGACTTTGGAAAGATAGTCCTAAAACTTATTGGAAATTAAATAACCTCATTTTAAAGAATGAAGATCAAACAACAAATCACAGAAAGAATTAATGATTTCATCCAAAACAATGACAATAATGAAACAACATATTAAAAGTTATGGATCAAAGTTATTAGGGGATATATTATATCTCTCAATGTTTACATGAATAAAATAAAGGAAATGAAGGAACTGAACATGTGATTAAAAAAGGTAGAGAAAGAACAAATTAAAAATCCCCAATTAAATACCAAATTAAAAATTCTAAAAATTAAAGGAGAAATTAATAAATTTGAAAGCAAGGAAACACTTGGTTGGTTTTATGGAGGAAAGTAAAGTAAAGTAAAGTAAAGAAGAAATCCAAATTACTTGTATCAAAAATGTAAAAGGAGGACTCACCACCAATGAGGAAATTATTGTAATAATTTGGAACTCTTTTGCCAAACTGTGTACCAAGATATTTGTTATTCTAAGAGAAATGAATGAATATTTACAAAAGTATAAATTGCCCAGTTTAAATGAAGAGGAAATTAAATACCTAAATAACCCTATCTCAAAAAAAAGAAATTGAACAAATCATTATTGAATTCACTAAGAAAAATCTCCAGGACCAGATGGATTCACAAGTGAATTATATCAACCATCATTCAAGAAGCAATTGGTTTCAATCCTATATAAACTCTTTGGAAAAATAGGTGAAGATGAAGCTATGTCTAATTCTTTCTATGACACAAATATGGTGCTGATACCTATACCAGGAAAAGTCAAAAAATAGGGAAAGAAAAGTATAGAACAATTGCCCTAATGAATATAGATTCAAAATCTTACATAAAATATTAACAAAGTGATTACAGTGAGTTATCACTAGGATAATATACTATAACCAAGCAGGATTTATTCCAGAAATACAGGGTTGTTTAATATTAGGAAAGTTGTCAATATAATTGACTATATCAATAACAAACCTAATAGAAATCAGATGGTTATCTTTATAGATGCTGAAAATAGCTTTGACAAAATACAGCACCCATTCCTACTAAAAACACTAGAAAAGTGTTTTTGAGGAATAAATGGATTGTTCCTTAGAATGATAAACAGTATCTCCCTGAAACCATCAACAAGCATTATATGCAATGGGGTAAGCTAGAGGCATTCTCAATTAGATCAATGGTAAAACAAGGATGTCCATTACCACCACTACTATTCAATATTGTATTAGAAATGTTAACTTTAGGGCCAAATGAACTCACTTGTCCACACCCTTGAGGCTCCCACCTGCCAAAAGGAAGGACCATCTTGAGCAGCTGAAGGCTAATCAGTTGACAGAAGATGATGCTAAAGATGAGGTGTAGATTGCCATTGACAATACAGCCTTCATGGATGATTTTTTTTTTCAAAAATCAAAGAAAGTTAACTCAGTATCAACAAGATTGCAGAGAATGTGGAAGGAGCTAAGAAACTTTACAGTGTCATCCTCTTAGCCCCAATTCCAGAACCAAAAACAAAAGATGGCTTATAACAGCTAAGGACTGAGATTAAGACAATGGTCAACAGCATGCAGAACAAACTAAGGAATATGGAGAGGCACATTGAACAAAATGAGGTGTGGTCATGACAGGTCTATAAATATGGTAATCCCAGCACTCTCTCCTCTCCTGAAAGTTTATGGAGGTGATGACCAAGTACAATGAACCCCAGATGGACTTCTGGCATCGCAGTAAAGGTCACATTCAGAGGCAACTGGAACTCAGCGGCAAGAAAAAAAAAAACAGATGAGGACTTGGAAGAGATACTCGACAGCAGGAATCCCACAAATTTTACTTCTGGAACCATTACTCTCAGAATTCTAAGCAAGCCCTCAGTGAGATTGAAGAGCAGCACAAGGACATTGTCCGGCTGGAGAGCAGCATCAAGGAGCTGTATGACATATTTGTGGACATCGCCATGCTGAGAGAAGGGTTGTGATGATGCAATCTTCTGAGGTCATTTGCCAAAGCTGAGTGCATCCTTGGCTGTGTTTGGAAGTGTGTGTTCTGGAAACCAACTGTTGTCTAGAGGAGTAGGTCATGCCGCTCTCTGTCTACTGGCCAGTGAGAGGTCAGATATGAAAATTGTCTTATGGAGGAAGAGTGGGAGGTCTCATCCTTCTTAATATCACAAGATAAAGTTGGGGTCCAAGGCTTCTTGTCACTTGTCCTCTGTCATGCTAGATGCTCGGGGTTTCATTGATTCTTCAGTTTACTGTTCCATAAGGAACTGGAGAGGGTATATAAGGGGGGTAGTAGTTGATCCTTTACCCTCTGAGGAGGGAAGTGGCCAATGTAGACTTTTGGTTTCTCCAATATGTGTATGTCTTTCTCTCTCTCTGTGTGTGTATGTGTGTGTGTGTGTGTGTGTGTGTGTGTGTGTGTGTGTGTGTGTGTGAGAGAGAGAGAGAGAGAGAGAGAGAGAGAGAGAGAGAGAGAGAGAGAGAGAGATACTAGAACCAGAACCTGGGGAGTGGAGGTTCTGGATATAACCTCTAAAATTAGTTTGAGTAACTTTATCAGAATAGATGAGAGAACAACCATATATTTGGGTAGCTTCAGGAGAACCTCTGATTAAAACACTTTTCCTGAAGGCCATAGTATAGATGAAAAAGCAAGCGTCAATCCTTAGTTTTGAAAATCAGCATTTCAAGACTGCCCATAGTCCATTGGCTCACTTGCCTAGTGGACTTTTGTTCTCTTTTCTCCCTAATGCCCAGGTAGTGGACATTTAGGGTGGCTGAGGAGACCCTGTTTCCTATGGCTGTGTTGACAGAGTCACTCAATTAGGAGTGGGGCTTTGACTAACTGGTCTTTGCTGTTAATATAACATCTACTTATCAAAGAGGGTTTGATCTCTTCTTCCTTGTGCCATGGGAAAACTAAGGGTATTGAAAAATCTCCTTTAGACCATTCAGAAGTTAGCTTTAGTGTGCAGAAGTTCTCATGGAGCTGATACTTGATTTATTCCACCAGAAGCTGGTCACTTTCTCACCTGGTGAATGAGGTTTGTCCCCAAACTCATTGCTCCTTTATACCACAGGTACTCACCATTCTTCATTGATTTAACCCTCAACTATAATGACTCCAAGGATGGAGCAGGTCTCTAATCCAGGCTATTGTCTAATAGTGTCTTTTTGCAGGATCTATTCTAAATAGCCTTCAAAATATAGACAAAGTCCAGGGAATTGCATGTTTTTGCCCAAGGCTGTGATGTCTGACATTGAAGAGGGGACTGGCTCTGGTGCCGAGAAGGAACAAACTCCAAATGCATGGCTTTAGTTTCTATGTGAGGATGGGAATTGTATTATTTGTCCAAAAACAAAAGGTTTTGGTCTGTTTTTTAAATGGAAAATTGATTATTTTATTATTAATTTAAATAAAGGAGTTATTATTGATTGTGGATATAGACCTTGAATTTGAATTGCTGGGTAAAAATTTATGAACAGCTTTATTGCTCTTTGGGCATAGTTCCACATTGCTCTCCAGAATGGTTTGATTATTTCACAACTCCACCAGGAATACATTAATGTCCCAATCTTCCTACTTTCTGTTCAACATTGATCATTTTCCATTTTCTCATATTTGCCAATCTGATAAGTGTGAGGTGATACCTCATTGTTGTTTTATTTTGCATTTCTCTAATCAATAATGATTTTGGAACATTTTTTTCCTGTGATTATATATATAGCTTTACTTTTTTTAATTAGAAAACTGTTTATTCACATCCTTTGACCATTTATCAATTGGGTAATAACTTGTAATTTATAAATTTCATGGAATTATTTTATTCACATAGTCATTTAGAAATATAACATTTCATCTCAAAACTACATTTGTTACATCCCATAAGAAAAGCCAGGAGAAGAACATCTACCTCAGGATATGTCTTCTGAGATCATGGGTGAGTTACAGATGCAGAGAGCTTACTCTGCCAGGAACGTGGTTTCAGGTGAAAGCCTAGGAAACTGGATTAGCCTCCAATTAGCCTTATTAGCAGTGGGGCAGGAGCTTGGAAGCCTGAGGGCCTGAGAACCAGACTGGCTTGATCAGCAAAGGGGTTAGGGCCTGGTTGGTCACAGGGGCATGGGCCAACTAAGGAGCAAAGGCATTGGTTGTGGTGCTGAGCATCTGGAGTTTGCAAACAGGGCAGCAGGGGAGAGTTCCGGTGTGGGAGAGCTGCAGTCATTGATCCTTGGGCTACTCTGATTGGGAGGAACTCAGAGTCCATACCTTCATTTCAATTGCAGCCTCCTGCCAGACCAAACACAATTACAGCTCACCTTCTGCCCCAAGCAGCAGAACCACCTCAGCTGTGAATAGGGAGACTGATGACCTCACTGCAGAGTTTAGCCCACCATTGATCAAAGATAAAAGTATTCAACAGCCTCAACAACTCCTTCCAGGAAAAGGGAGAGGGCCTCAATCAAGATCACAGACACTCCAGAGAAAGTAATCAGAACCCCCTACTATCCAAATAGAGATATTACTCTCAATGTGTAAAGAAAGCATCTAGGGATCCAACACTAAACCTCTGTGAACCAGCCCATTCCCAACATAAGGTCTTAGGATAATGAAAAAAAGGCCAGCACAAAGGAGGGTCTATAGAAAAATTCTTAGAAGGAAAAGATACTAACATAGACCTAGAATGTCTGAGGAGAATATGATAGGCTCTCCAGCACAGAAAGACTTCCTAGAAGAAATAAGGAAGGACTTTAAAAATCAACTGAAAAATTTGAGAAAATTAACACCTTGCAACAAGAAAACAATTCTATCAAAATCTCAATAAGTCAAATGGAAAACTCTTAGAAAAAATAGAATTGACCAATTGGAAAAGGAGTTGCAAAAGGTAAATGAAGAATATTCTTCTCTACAAAAAAAAGAATGGAATCTGTGGAAACTAATGACTTCACGAGGCAGCAAGAATTTGTTAAACAAAACCCCCAAAATTGAAGAAATAGAAGAAAATGTAAAATACCTTGACAGCAAAGCCATTGACCTCGAGAATAGATTGAGGAGGCATAACCTGAGAATTATTGGCATTCCTGAAAACATTGAAGAGAAAAAAAAAAGCCTGGGCTTAATATTGCAGAATTTGGTCGTGGGAAATTGCCCTGATATCAGAGGACAAAATTGTTATCTGAAGAATACATTGATTCCCTCCACAAATAGATCTTTTTTTTGCAAGGCAAATGGGGTTAAGTGGTTTGCCCAAGGCCACACAGCTAGGTAATCATTAAGTGTCTGAGACTGGATTTGAACCCAGGTACTCCTGACTCCAAGGCCAGTGCTTTATCCACTACACCACCTAGCCACCCCAAGAGATCTTAAAATGAAAGCACCAAGGAATATTGAGGCAATTTCCAGAACTATCAGATAAAAGAAAAATCCTGCAATCATCCAGAAAGAAACAAGTTAAATACCAAGGAGCCACAGTAAAGATTGCACAGGACCCAGCTGCATTAATATTAAGGGATCAAAGGTCCTGGAATGAGATATTCTGAAGAGCAAGGGAAGTTTTAATGCAGCAAAGAATCCACTATCTGGCAGCCTTCTCATCCAGGGGAAAAGATGGTCATTTAAGGAAATGGGAGACTTCCAACAATTCCTGATGAAAAGAGCAGATAGAAAGAAATAGAAATAGAAATAGAAATAGAAATAGAAATAGAAATAGAAATAGAAATAGAAATAGACATAGAAATAGAAATAGAAATAGAAATAGAAATAGAAAATTTGGATATCAAACAGGAGGTTCAAGAGACACATGAAACAGTAAAAAAATAAAAAGGGGGTAAAGGGAAAAAAAAACTGCTATCCAATAAAATGAAACTGTCTATATCCATCCCAGCATGGGAAAAGATTCTCAATAGCTCTTTAAAAAGGGGGATAGGAAGGAATTGGGAGGATGGAGGGGATTGAATAGGGCAAATCTTATTACATAAAAAGAGGTAGAAAAGACCTATTGTAATAGAGGAGAAGAAGGGAGGGGGTGAGAAATACCTGAATATTCCTCTCATCAGACTTGGCTTAAAGTTAACCTAAAAAACACACTTAGTTAACTTAACAAAAAATTCTTACCTTCCATGTATTAAAAGGGGAAAAGAGGACTGGTCACAGTGACAGGGAGGGGGAGAAAAGTGGAACTAACAGAAGGAAGGGAATGAAAAAGGGAAAAAGGGAAAGGGGAAAGAAAGGTGAGGGGTGGATATAGGGGTCAAGCAAACTGAAGTTGGCGGTATTCAGAAACAAAATACTGGAGAATATGTTTAATGTGAAAAAGGGGGGAAATGCTATCGGAGGGAAGGTAGCATGGAGGGCAATGAAGAGTTAGTAATTATAACTTTGAATATGAATGGGATGAACTCTCCCTTAAAACCTGATTGAATAGCAGAGTGAATTAAAAACCAGAATCCTGTAATATGCTGCTTACAAGAAACACATTTGAAGCAAAGAGATACATATAGAATAAAGGGAAACGGTTGGAGCAAAATATATTTTGCTTCAACTGAAGTGAAAAAAGCAGGGGATAGCAATCCACATCTCAGACAAAGCAGTTGCCTAAATACATAGCGTTAAAGAGATAAGGAAGGAAGCTATATCCTCCTAAAATTATCATAGATAATAAAGTGATTTCAATATGGAATTTGTATGCACCCAATGGGATAACATCCAAATTCTTAGAGGAGAAACTGAAAGAACTACAGGAAGACATATACAGCCAAACTCTCCTAACGGGGACCTCAACATCCCTCTCTCAAATTTAGATAAAACTAATCATAAAATAAACAAGAAAGAAGTTCAGGAGGTAAACAGATTGTTAGAAAAACAAGATATGATAGACATATAGAGGAAATTGAATGGGGAGAGAAACGAATATACTTTTTTTCTGAAGGACATGGCAGTTACACAAAAACTGACTATGTACTAGGGCATAAAAACCTAATGATCAATTGCAGAAAGGCAGAAATAGTGAATACACCTTTCTCAGATCATAATGCAATAAGAGATATAGAATTATAACTGATTGGAAACAAAATAATCTCATTTTAAAGAATGAGTGGATAAAGCACAAAATTATAGAAATAATGATTTGGTCCTCGATAATGAGAATAATGAAACAACATACTAAAACTTATGGGATGCACCCAAGGTGGCTGTAACAGAATATACTATATCTGTAAATGCTTACATGAATAGATTAGAGAAAGAGAAAATCAATGAACTAAATATGCATCTAAAGAAATTACAGACAGATTAACTTAAAAATCCTCAAATAAATATCAAATTAGAAATTCTAAAAAATTAAAGAATTTAATAAAAACCCAAAGCAAGAAAACTATTGAATTAATAATATATAAAACCAAGAGTTAGTTTTATGAGAAAAAACCCCCAAAACCTAATAAAGCTCTGGTCAATTTGATTAAAAAAACTAAAGAAGAAAACCAAATTGCTAGTATCACAAATGAAAAAGATGAACTCACTACCAATGAGGAGGAAATTAAAGTAATAATTCAGAATTATTTTACCCAACTCTATGCCAATAAATTTGATTATCTAGTGAAATGGATGAATATTTACAAAAATATAAGTTGCCCAGTTTAAATAAAGAGGAAATTAAAAGATTAAAGAGCTCTATCTCAGAAAAAGAGATTCAACAATCCAATATTGAATGCCCTAAAAAAAATCTCCAGGGCCAGATGGAATCACAAGTGAATTCTATCAAACATTTAAGGAACAATTGGTTCAAATTCTATATAAACTCTTTGCAAAAATAGATGAAGACAGAACTCTGTCTAAACTCTTTCTATGACACCAATATGGTGCTGATACCTAAACCAGGAAGAGTTAAAACAGAGAAAGAAAATTATAAATATATCTCAGTAATGACTATAGATGCAAAAATCTTAAATAAAATCTTAGAAAAATGATTACAACAAGTTATCACTAGGATAATACATTTTGATCAAGTAGGATTTATCCCAGGAATGCAGGGCTGGTTCAATATTAGGAAAACTTTTCATATAATTAATTATATCATTATATTATATTATAGCATCATATATAATATAACATACCTATCAGAAATTGTATGATCATATCAATAGATCCTGAAAATCTTTTGATAAAATACAGCACGCATTCCTAATAAAGACACCAGAGAGTGCAGAATAAATGGTTTGTTCATCCCATATAAAACTTATAATTTACTTTTTATTGCCTTCTGTGCTTTCTTCTCTCCTTTTGTATTTTTCCTCTTCTTTCCCTTTCTCCCTTCTCCCCAGTGCTTCCTTCTGAATAACACATCCCTCTATGTATTTCCCTATTCTATTCATCATCCTCCCTTTTCTTTCCCCTTTCACTTTTCCCCTTCTTCCTTTCCTCCCTTCTATCAGTCCCTCCTCCCCACCACCCCCTCCTACTACATGAAAGGTAAGATAAATTATAAACTCAACTGAGAAGGGGTTTGAGTCAAATCTGATGAGAACAAGAATCAAGTGGTTCTCACATCCTCCCTTCTTTTCCTCTATTGCAATAAGTCCTTTGCCTCTTAATGTGATGCAATTTACCCCTTTCTACCTTACCCTTCTTCCCATCTCTTTACAGTACCCCCTTTTTAAAAGAAATCTTTTTTGAATCATTCCACCAAAGTCATGTACATACCATGAATATCCATACCTTCAGCCTAAGTATATTCCCTCTAATAGAGTTACAATTCTCAAGACTTATATTAATCTTCCTTCCAGGTGGGGATGTAACCAATTTGATCATATTGAATGACAGTTTTTTCCCCTTTTGTTTAAGTTTATTTTTTCTTGAATTTCCTTCCCACCCTCTTTTTTCATGTTATCTCTTCAGTCTCCTGTTAGAAGATAAAACATTTTATTTAGTTCTGGTCTTTTCATCAGGAAAGTTTGAAAGTCACTTATTTCATTTAAAGTCCATCTTTTCCCCTGAAAGAGAAGGCTGAGTTTTGATGGATAGCAGCTTCTTGGTTGTAATAAAAGTTCCCTTACTCTCAAAAATATCATATTTCAGGCCCTTTGTTCTCTTAATGTTGATGCAGCCAGATTCTGACTGTTGATTTCTTGCTATTTGAATTGTTTTTTCCTGAAAAGGATTGCCTCCTTTTCCTGATAATCTGGAGTTTGGGCACAATATTCCTTGATGTTTTCATTTTAGAATCCCTTTTAGAAGGGGATTGATGGATATATTCAATGACTATTTTCCCCTCTACTTTCAGGATCTCAGGACAGTTCTTTTTTTTTAGGTTTTTGCAAGGCAAATGGCGTTAAGTGGCTTGCCCAAGGTCACATGGCTAGGTAATTATTAAGTGCCTGAGACCGGATTTGAAGGACAGTTCTTCTTAACTATATCCTGAAGAATGGAGTTCAGGTTATTTTATTGATCAAGATTTTAAAATAGTCCTATGATAATTAAATTGACTCTCTTGGATTTATTTTCCCAGTCAGTTGTTTTACCTATGAGGTATTTTACATTTTCTTTTATTTTTTTCATTTTTAAAAATTTTATTTAACAGATTTTTGTTCCCTCATGCATTCATTAGTTTCCAATGATTCCATTTTATTTTTCAGAGAAGAATACTCTCCATTTAGCTTTTGCATCTCTTTTTCCATTTAGTCAATTCCATTTTTAATATGTTATCCCTTTCCATTTGCCAATTGTGTTTATGAAGTAATTATTTTCTTCTTGCATTTGTCCAATTGTATTTTTAAAGGATTTGTTTTCTTCTTCCTTTTTTCTTTAAGATTATTTTCTCCTGCATTTCTTTCCCCAATTTTTCTTTTTTGATTTTTAAACTTCTTTCTGATCTCTTCTATGAAGTATTTCTGGGTTGGAGATAAATTCATATTCTCTTCTGAACCTTCACTATAGCAGCCCTACTGTCTTTTTCTGAGCTTTTATCCTTTTCACCAAGGTAATATTCAATAGACCCTGCTTTGCACTGGTCCTTTTTCTTTTTGGTATGTTAGCATTCTCTAAGGTCTTGTGTTGGGAGAGAGATTTGTTCTGAGGCCTTTGTGATTGAGAACCCTAGAGGTCTTGCTTACTGGAGTTAGGAAATCCTGGCCATTACTCAGTGGACCAACCAGTAAGGAATGCCAGGGGCTTTCTTGAGCTTGTCCTGGGGGTATCAGGGGCTCATTCCCTTGGCCTGGGACTGGATCTGGGACCCACCACAAACCAGTCACTGGGCTAGACATGTCAGGGCTAGCAATGCTTTAGGGTATCTCTGGATAATCAGTGCTGGAGAAGTCCTTTGCCCAAAACCAGGTATTGGGGAAAGGTGTGAACACCTGGGGCTGCCAGAGGGTCTGTTGGGAACACTAGAGGCTCATGGCCCAGACCTTCCAGACAAGATAAACTGTTCTAATGGGTGTCCTGGGAAACCCTGCTGGAACTCTCTAATTCAAGCACTGGGGCTCTCCCAGTCCAACCATCACAATTACTGCAAAAGATTCCACTCCCAACAATGTGCTTCTCAGATTAGTCCCTTGCCTCTCCATACCTCTCATGTCCTGGGTCTCTGCTCTCTGCCCTGGGCATGACCATTCTACCTCCATGACAGGCATTACTAGAAGAAGTTACCCTCTGTTCTTTTGTGGTTCTGTCAATCCAAAATCTATTAAGAGACTTCATTTATGTTGTCTCTGAGAGAAGACCAGGAGAATTTAAAACTGTGCCTAAAAGGTAACATAGAGAATAAAATAATTTCAGTACTAGTCATATGTGTACCAAGCAGCATAGTATCCAGATTCTTAGAAGAGAAGCCAAATGAGTTAGAGGAAGACATGGACAGCAAAACTCTACTGGTGGAGACCTCAACCTCTCTCCCTCAATATTAGATAAATCTAACAATGCCATCCCAATCAAACTATCAAATAGCTATTTAACCAAACTAGGGAAAAAAGTTTCATCCGGAACAACAAAAGGTCAAGAATAACAAGGGAACTTATGGAAAAAATGTGAAGGAAGGTGGCCTAGCTCTACCAGATCTAAAACTATACTATGAAGCAGCAGTCATCAAAACTGCCTGGTACTGGTTAAGAAATAGGGTAATGGATCAGTGGATTAGGATAACATCAAAAGAAACCACAGTAAGTGACTAAAGTAATCTATTGAATGAAAAACCCAAAGCCATAAGCTTCTGGGATAAAAGCTCTCTATTTGACAAAAATTGTTGGGGAAACTGGAAAATAGTATGATAAAAAATAGGCATAGACCCACATCTTACACCCTATACCAAAATAAGGTCAAAAATGGGTACAGGCTTTGGACATAAAGAGTGAAACCAAAGATAAATTAAAGAAATATTCTAAAAGGTCTAAGGAAAGGGGATAAATTTGGGGCCAAAAACAAATTAGAGTATGCAATAAACTGTAAAATGAATGATTTTGACTATATTAAATTAAAACATTTTTGCACAAAAAATGAGTGCTGCCAAAATTAGAAGGAAAGCAGGAAAGCAGAAAGCTGGGAAAACAATCTTCACAACTAGAAGTTCTGATAAAGGTCACATTTGTAAAATATATAGAGAAGTGCATCAAATTTATAAGGTAGTAAGTCATTCCCAAATTGATAAATGGTCAAAGGATATGAATAGACACTTTGCAAATGAAGAAATTAAAGCTATATATAATCATATGAAAAATATTCAAAATCATTATGAGAGAAAAGCAAATCAAAACAACTATGAGTTATCACCTCACACCTATCAGATTGGCCAAGATGAAAAAAAAAGGGAAAATGATCAATGTTGGATAGGTTATGGGAAGATTGGGGCTTTGATGCATAGCTGGTGGGGTTGTGAAATGGTCCAACCATTCTGAAGAGCAATATGGAACTATGCCCAAAGAGCAATAACACTGTTCCAATCCTTTGGCCCAGAAATTCCAATTTCAATGTCTATATACAGAAGAAATTATAAAAAACTGAGAAAGGTCCTACATGTTCCAAAATATTCATAGTAGCTCTTTTTGTAGTGGTAAAGAATTGGAAATTGAGGGGATGCCCATCAATTGGGTAATGGCTAAACAAGTTATGGCCCATAAATACTATTGAACATTATTGTTCTATAAGAAAAGATAATGGTCAGACTCTAGAGAAAATGGAGTGAGTTACAGGATATGATACTGAGAGAAGGGAGCAGAACCAAGAGAGGAATATACATATAAACAACATTGTGAGATGATCAACCTTGATGGAAGCAGATGCTCTAAGCAGCTGAGAGAGCTAGGACAACCATATTAGCCTGGCTATGGACAATGTTCTCCCTATTCAGAGGAAGAAAAGTTAAAAACAAAAACAAAAATAAAAATAAACCCTATGAATCTGATGAACACTTAAGAAAAATTATCTCATGTATCTCCCTTAATCCTTATTTCCTATGCTGAAAATGACTAAACTGTAAACATGTTTACTAAATATATATATATATATATATATATATATATATATATATATATATATATATATATATATAATTTGCCTCTGAGGGGAGTGGGGTGTGAAAGGAGGTGGAAGAAAATTTTGTAACTTAAAAAATATGTACATGCATATGGATAAACAAACAAACATATGAAGAAATGACAATATAAACCTAACTATATATTAAGCAAAGAAGAAGGAAGTTAAGGAGATTAATAGAATGTTCTGGAGAAAATTGAATGGCAATAGAAAAGAATATAGTTTTTTCTCCTGCAGCACATGGCACCTACACAAAAACTGAACATGTACTAAGACATAAAATACTTCAAGATCAAATAAAGGCAGAAATATTGGATGCATCCTTGATGTAATGAAAACTATGTGCAATAAAGGACTATGGAGAGATCTTAAACTAATTGTAAACTAAATAACTTAGTTTTAAAGAATAGATTGGATCAAATGACAAATCATAGAAAAAATTGATGATTTCATCCAAATCAATGATAATGAGATAATATACTAAAACTTATGGGATACAGCCAAAGCAGTTATTAGGAGACATATCTCTCTGAATGCTGACATGATTATAATAGAGAAAGAGGAGATTGATAAATTGAGCATGCAACTAAAATAGGTAAAGAACAAATGAAGCATCTTCAGTCAAATGTTAAATTAGAAATTCTGAAAATTAAATATGAAAGTGATAAAAATGAAAGCAAGAGAATTATTGAATAAATAATTGAAACCAAGAGTTGGTTTATTAGTTATTTTTATTATTGTTTATTATTTATTATAAACTAGATAAACCTTTACCTAATTTAATTTAAAAAAGGAAGAAGAAAACCAAATTACTCTGGTAAATTCATCATGTAAATAAATTTGATAATCTAAGTGAAATGGATGAATATTTAAAAAAATGTAAATTACCCAGTTTTAAGTAGAGGAAATCCAAACTTAAATAACCATATCTCAGAAAAAGAAATCCAACAAGCTAAGAAAAAATCACATGGTCTAGATGGACTCACAAGTGAATTCTACCAAGCATTCAAGGAAGAATTGTTTCCAATTCTACATAAACTATTTGAAAATATAGGTGAAGGATGAGGCCTGTCAAATTCCTTCAGTAATACCAATATGTTGATGATATCTAAACCAGTAAGAGTCAAAGCAAAGAACATTATAGACCTGCATTCTTAATGAAAAGGAATGCAAAAATTTTTAATAAATATTAGCAAAGTGATTACAGCAATTTATCACTAGGATAATACACTATGATTAAACAGGATTAATACAAAGAAGGCAAGGTCAGTTCAATATCAGGAAAGCTTAGTATAATTCATCATATCAGTAACAAACCTAAGAGAAAAATATGCTTATATCAATCATAGATGCTGGAAAAAATATTTAAAAATACAGTACCCATTCTTATTTAAAATGAGACCATATTAAAAAAAAACATGGAAAGTTCCTTAAAATCAGAAAAAGTATCTATCTAAAACCATAAACAAACATTATATGTATTGGGAATAGGAAAGAAGCATTCCCAATAAGATTACAGGTGAAACAGCAATGCCTGTTATCACCACTATTATTCAATAATGCTTTAGAAATGCTAGTTTTAGAGGGGTGGAGCCAAGATGGCATCAAGATAGGATCCTATCTTAGGCTCTCTCTCATAAACCCTTGAAACTAAGGACTCTAACTGAATTTTTGAGAGACAGAACCCACAGAGGGACCCAGGGAGGAAGTTATCCTATTCAAGGTAACCTGGAAAAGAGCAGAAAGGCTCTGCTCCTCAGGGATGGAGTGGCAGCCTCCAGAGGGATGGCCCACCAGAGCAAAAGAACTTCAGACTCCCGGAGGCAGTCCCAGGGAGCTGGGAGCCAGGTCAGAGCAGTGGGGGAGTTTCCTGACTTACACCCCGGTGAGCATCAAGCACAGATTGGGGGAATAGCAAGGGGACCTCTGCCAGAGCTAGTACTTGAAGCCCAGCCCTCAGGGCACACAGCAAGTAAGCAAGCAGCATGGTGTAGCTGCCCAGATCCAGGAAACAGAAGCAGGCAGAGCCAGTAAGCAGTAGCCCCCAGGGCATGAGCACATTGAACCTAGGGAGGGTAGTGAAGAGAGACTGCAGAGTTCTACCCCTGAAACAGGACCCTGGTGTTCTGACCACATTCAGAACCTGATTGCAGTCTAGGTCCCCCCATGGAACAGCAGGACCCCTCCCACCTCAGCCCCGTTGCAGAGGGGGGGGGGGCGCGAATGGTCATTCACAGACCAGGAGGGAGGACAGAGCCTCACACACTAAGACCCTTGTGGGAGTATCCCAAAAGCTCAGGAAACACCCCCAAAACAGGCTAAGGCTGGGAAAATGAGCAAGAGGGAAACAAGAGGAACACCACTGAGAAATATTTTGCTTGTGAGCCCAATAAGGATCAAAACACTCAGTCTGAAGATGAGGAAGCACAAGCTCCTGCATCTAAAGACTCCAAGAAAAACAGAAATTGGGATCCGGCTATGATGGCACTCAAAAAAGACTTTGAAAATCAAATGAGGGAGTTAGAAGAAAAACTGAGAAAAGAAATGAGAGAGATGCAGGAAAAAAACATGAAAATGAAGTCAGCAGCTTAGTCAAGGAAATCCAAAAAAAATGCTGAAGAAAATAGCATGCTAAAAACCAGCTTAGGTCAAATGGATAAAACAGTTCAAAAAGTTATTGAGGAGAAGAAGGCTTTAAAAAGCATAATGGGCCAGATGGACAAAGAGATAAGAAAGCTCTCTGAGGAAAACAAATCGTTTGGACAAAGAATAGAACTCAGGGAGATTGATGAATTTACTAAAAATCAGGACTCAATACTTCAAAACCAAAAAGAATGAAAAATTAGAAGAAAATGTGAAACATCTCATTGAAAAAACAACTGATAAGGAAAACAGATTTAGGAAAGATAATTTAAAAATTGTTGGAATACCTGAAAGTCATGAACAGGAAAAGAGCCTTGACATTATTTTCACAGAATTACTACAGGAAAATTGCCCTGATATCCAGAAGCAGAGGGCAAAATAGAAATGGAGAGAATCCACAGATCCCAAAAAACCAACCCCCAGGAATATTATAGCCAAGTTCTAGAACTCCCAAGTCAAAGCGAAAATATTACAAGCAGCCAGAAAGACACAATTCAAATACCATGGAGCTGCAATCAGGATCTCACAGGACTTAGCCACAACTACATTAAGAGCTCGTAGGGCTTGGAATGTAATATACCAGAAGGCAAAACAGCTTAGAATGCAACCAAGAATCAACTACCCAGCAAAACTGAATGTCCGCTTCCAGGGAAAATGATGGACTTTCAATGAACCAGGGGAATTTCAAATGTTGCTGTTAGAATGGCCAGAGCAGAACAGAAAGTTTGATCTTCAGATACAGGACTAAGGTGAAGCATAGAGATTGGAGGAGAAGGGGAAAATATGAGGGACTTAATTATGATGAACTGCATTTATTCCTGTATTGAAAAATGACACTGATAATACTCATATGAACCTTCTCAATTAACCGAGTAGGTAGAAGGAGCTTTCATAGATGAAACACAGGAGAAAGCAGAATTTTAAGATAAAATATGGTGTAAAAATGGAGTCAATAGAAAAAAGGGAAATGTAATGGGAGAAAGAAAAAAGGAGAGGGTGAATAGGCCAAGATATTTCATATAATAAGATTTTTATTTATTACAATGAGCCATTGCAATGATATGGAAGGGGGGAAGGCATGGGGGAATGAGGGAATCTTCGCTCTCATCAGAGGTGGCTAGGAGAGGAAACAGCATATATACTCAATGGGGTATAGACTTCTGGAGTAAGACGGAGGGGGGGGGCAGCGGGAAGGGTTGGGGATATGAATGAAGGAGGAGAGGACGAACAATGGTGGGGGGGAGAGGGGTCAGATATAAAGCATTTTCTTTTTTACATCTTGCAAGGGGCTGGGATTGGATGGCCTGTCCCTGTGGATGCTGGGCCTAAGAGGTGGTATGGGGTCTCATGGCCTCTTGGCCCCAGGGCTGGGGAACTGTCTGCTATACCACTCAGCTCCCCTACAGCAGAGTCAGTGAAAGGAGAGAGAAAATATAGTACATGATTGTGGAGAAATACGAAAGGAGGAAGTTCCGATCAGCAATGGCAATGGTGGAAAAATATGGAAGTAACTTTTGTGATGGACTTATCATAATGTGATCCACCAGGGACAGAGTTGGTGGTGTTGGAACATAGACTGAATCAAATTTTTTTATTATTATTATTTTGGGGGGAGTGCAGTGCAAATGGGGTTGGGTGGCCTGCCTGGGGCCGCATAGCAGGGCGATCCTTGGGTGTCTGAGGCCAGATTCAGACCCAACTGTTCCTGGGCCAGTGCTCTGTCTGCCACCCAGCCACCCCTACTGTTATTACTATTTTATTTTATTTTAGGTATTTTTTTTCGTTTTTTGGTTTATGCAGTGCAGTGGGGTTGGGGTGGCTTGCATGTCGCACAGCTGCGTTATTGTTGGGTGTACAGGGCTGGATATGGGCTTGGGTGCTCCTGGCTCCAGGGCTGGTGCTCCATCCACTGTGCCACCTGGCCATACCTACAATTACTATCATTTTTTTTAATTTTCATTTTAATTTTTTTCTCTCCCCTTCATTTTATCGCTCAAGTGAGTCTATATTTTTAGTGGGAGGAGGTATTTTGTTTACTCTTAATCAAGAATATTTTATTAATATATAAAAAACATTGTACAAAATGATAATAAATAAATATTAAATAAAAAATATTAGCTCAAAAAAAAAAGAAATGCTAGCTTTAGCAATAAGAGAAGACAAAATAATCTATGTAATCAGGTTTGATAATAAAGAAGTAACATTCTCACTCTTTGCAGATGATATGATGATATAGTTAGAGAACCCTAGAAAGTCATCTTATAAATCTCCTGGAAACAACTATAAATTTTGCAAAGGTCCAGAATATAAAATAAATGCTTGGTATTTCTATACATTACTAACAAGGTATAGCAACAAGAGATAGAGCAATCCCAGTTAAAATAACTTCAGAAAACATTAAATACTTGTGAGTCTAACACCCAAGGCAGATTCAGAAACTTTATATTTTATTCAATTCCCTCCTGTGCCTTGTCTATGTGTGCTCCTTCCAACTGCTGTTATGAGTGGGTTCATATGAATTTTCAGTATCTTCTTCCCATATAGTAATACATGCAGTTCAAGGTAATTAAATCCCTCATAATTAGTCCTTCCCATACACACTCTCTATGCTCCACCTGAATTCTATACTTGGAGATAAAACTTTCTGATCAATTCTAGTCATTTCAACAGGAAAGTTTAAAAGTCATCTGTTTCACTGAATGTCTATCTTTTTCCCTGAAGGAAGATGTTCATTTTTTTTAGATAGTTGGTTCTTAGTTGCAATGCAAGCTCTTTTGCCTCCTAGAATATGATATTCCATGTTTTAAGAGCCCTTAATGTAGAAACTGCCAAATTTTAAGTAGTCTTGACTGTAGATCTATGATATTTGTTTTTTTTTTTTTTGTTTCTGGCTGCTGGTAGTATTTTCTCCTTAAATGGAAAGTTTTGGAATTTGGTTCCTGGGAGTTATTTTGGGGTGGGTGGGTGGGGATCTCTTTCAGGAGGTGATTGGTGGATTCCTTCAACTTCCCTTTTGCCCTCTGCTTCTAGGATCTCAGGGCAATTTTATTCGAATATTTCTTGGAAAATGAAGTCTAGGCTCTTTTCCTGGTCATAACTTTCAGGTAGCCTAATAATTTTAAAATTGCCTCTTTAGATCTTTCCTTAGTTACATTTTACATTTTATTTTTAGTTTTTTGCAAGGTAGTGGGGTTAGGTGTCTTGCCCAAGGCCACACAACTAGGTAATTATTAAGGTGTCTGAGGCCAGATTTGAACTCAGGTACTCCTGACTCCAGGGCTGGTGCTCTATCCATTGCTCCACCTACCCTCCCCTACATTTTACATATGAAGGAGTTATTTTCTTTAGAAGTGTTTTTAATTTCCTTTTCCATTTGACCAATTCTGCGTTTTAAGGTATTCTCCTCATTGACTTTGTGGACTACCTTTTCCATTTAACCTAAAGTTGGTTTTTAGCATGTTATTTTCTCCATTTTTAATAACTTCTTCATGAAATTGCTGACTTGATTTTCTTGATTTTCCTGTATCACTCTCATTTCTCTTTCCAACTTTTCCTCTATCTCTTTTACTTGCTTTTCAAAGTCTTTTCTGAGCTCTTCCACATCCTGAAATCATTTCCTATTTTTCTTGGAGGCTTTCGATCCAGAAGCTTTGACCTTGTGGTATTCTGATTATATATTTGATCTTCTATGGGACCAAAATAATTTTCTGTGGACAGATTTCTTCTTTTTCTGTTGTTTGTCATTTCCTCTGTGACTGATTTGCCACACTTCCAAAGCTTTTTGGGGTTTTTGGTACACCCCTCCCAGAGTCCTTAATTTCTTCAATGTCTTATGAGAGACTCTTACTGCTCTGGTCTGTGGAAGACTGCAAGCAGTCCCCTCTACCTGGAACTGTGAGGAGGGTCCCTGCTCCTCTATGGTAGTATGGGGGTTCAGACTATGACCTTGTTCTGAGTATGGGCAAAGTATCTGAGTCCTGTCCTGGGCTACCAGAGAGACCTCTGCAGTCTTTCCCCATCCCCCTTACCATCTATGAACTGAGTGCTGGGTGCTTCCAGAGGTTCCCATGGCTACCCTGATGTCAGTGCTGACCTGGACTCCATGCTCACTATGGTGAAACATAGTTCTTCTGCTGACCTGCCAAGCTGACCCTGGTGATTCCCCTGGGAAGAAGTCTGGAAACTGCTCCTGCTGCCATAGACTCGGCACTACCAGAGATGCAGGTACCCCAGGCTTTTCCTAAATGGATGGAACTGGTTTGCTATAGAGCTTCAGGACTGTGGCTTGGCTACACTGTGGCTTTTTCCAAACTCCTGTTCCAGAAGTATAGACCTTTCCCATGAAAACTGACTCACTCAGTCTTTCTGAGGGTCATTAATCATTAGTTTATGGCTTTTGGAGTTTTGGGGGGAACATTTTCTGAGAATTTGTGCCTTCATACCTCCATCTTGGCTCTCCCCTCCCCACCAAATCAAAAATTTTATGAAACCAACTATAAATATCTTTTCACACAAATAAAACCAGATATTAATAACTGGGTAAATGTCAATTGCTCATAAGTAGGCCAACCTAATATAATAAAAATTATAATTCTACCTAAATTAAATTACTTACTTAGGGTCATACAAAATAAACTTCTAAAATTATTTTGGTGAGCTTTTGTGAGGAAGGAGGTCTAGCCAAACCAGATCTAATATTATATTATAAAGTATCAGTAATCAAAATTATTTGACATTGGTTAAGAAACAGTGTATTGGATCAGTGGAATAGATTAGGTGCAAGAGAGACTGCAGTAAATAATATAGTAATCTATTGTTTGATAATTCCAAAGATGCCAGTGTCTTGAATAAAAAATCATTCTTTGATTAAAATAAATACTGGAAGAACTAGAAGATAGTGTGGCAGATATAGGCACAGACCAACATCTCACTTCCTATGCCAAGATAACATTGAAATGGGTGGTGACTCATTCTTTTATTTATTTTTTTTGGCAAGGCAATGGGGTTAAGTGACTTGCCCAGGGTCATACATCTAGGTAATTATTAAGTGTCTGAAGTTGGATTTGGACTCAGATTCTCCTGATGCCAGGGCTGGTGCTCTATCTACTGCACCACCTAGCTGCCTCAGATGGGTGCATGAGTCAGACATAAAAGGTAATATTTTGAATCAATTAGGAGGACAACAAATAGTTTACCTGTCAAATCAATGGAAAGGGGAAGAGTTTAATACCAAAGAAGAGATAGAGAACATTATAAAAAATAAGAAAAGGAAACTAGATATTTTGATTACTTTAAATCAAAAAGGGTTTTGCAAAAATAAAGCCTCTCTAATGTTGATCATTTTCCTTTTTTGTCATCTTAGCCAATCTGCTACTTGTGAGATGGCACTTCATAGCTGTTTTAATTTGCATTTCTCTATTATTAATGATTTGGAGCACTTCTCATATGATTATATGAAGTTTTAATTCCTGCAACTGAAAATTGCCTGTTCAAATCCAAATCCAAATACTTATGTGTGTGTGTATATATATGTATATATATATACATATATGTATATGTATATATATATACATATATATATGTATGCATCTATATGCATTTAACAATTGGGGAATGACTTATAATATTATAAATTTCATTCAGTTCTCATATATTACAAATGAGTCCTTTATCAGAAACACTAAATATAAACATTGTTTCCCAGCTTTATTTTCCTTCTAATTGTGACACGATTGGTTTTATTAGTACAAAATCTCTTTAATTTCATATAGTCAAAAATCATCCATTTTGCAATTTAGAATGTACCCTATTTCTTGTTTGGACCTAAATTTCTTCCCCTCTGTACATCTGGCAGATAGAATATTTCTTTATCTATTAATAGGACTATGGTATTGCCCTTTATGTCTAAATTTTGTAACCATGTTGTCCTTTTTTTTTTGGTAATGGGGTATGAGATGTGTGTCTCTGCATAGTTTTTGCCTTACTATTTTTCAATTTTCCAAACAATATTCGTCAAATAGTGAATTCTTATCCCAGAGGCTAATATATTTGCGATTGTCAAACCATAGATTACTAGTCATTTACTATTGTCTCTTTTTCACTATCCTAATTCATTGCTCCATTATTCTATTTGTTAACCAGTACCAGACAGTTCTGATGACAGTCACTTTGTAGTATAGTTTTCAATCTAGTAGAGCAAAGTCACCTTTCTTTAGAATTTTTTTTTGTTTTGTTTATTTTAAGGATTTTGCAAGGCAAATGGGGTTAAGTGGCTTGCCCAAGGCCACACAGCTAGGTAACTATTAAGTGTCTGAGACCAGATTTGAACTCAGGTACTCCTGACTCCAGGGCCTGTGCTCTATCCACTGCTCCACCTAGCCACCCCCTAGAATATTTTTTTTTACCAATTTCCTTGATATTCTTGACCTTTAATTGCTCCAGATGAATTTTGCTTCTTGCTTGGTAAAAATAGTTATTTGGTGGTTTTATTGGGATGTCACTAAATAAGTAATTTAATTTGTGTAGAATTGTCATTTTTATTATATTAGCTCAATCCAGCCATGAGCAATTGACATTTTTCCATTTGCTTAGATCTGATATTTTTCTGTGAAATGTGTTTTTTATTTGTGTTCATACAATTTCTAGGCTTCTCTTGGTGAGAAATTCTCAAAAAAAGTATTTTATTTGTATGCAGTTACTTTAAATGGAATGTATCTTTCTATCTCTAGCACTTGGGCTATGTTGTACATATATATAGAAATGCTGATGATTTATGTATGTTTATTTTCTATCCTGCTACTCTGTTGAATTTACAAGTTTTTTCAAGTGGATATTTGGATGATTTTCTTGGAATTTCTAAGTATGCAGTCATATAATCTGCAAGGTGTGAAAGTTTTTTTTTCCCATTGCGTATTCTAGTTCCTTCAATTTCTTTGTCTTCTCTAATTGGTAAAGGTAATATTTCTAATACCATATTGATTAGCTATTGTGGTAATGGGCATCCTTGATCTCATTGGAAATGCTCCTATTTTATCCCCATTACATGTAATATTTGTTGATAGTTTTGGATAGATACTGTTTAAACTCTATTCATTCCTTTACTCTAGTGCTTTTAATAGGAATGGATGCCATATTTTGTCAAAGGCATTTTCAGCAACTATTGAGATGATCATATGTTTTCTGTTGGTTTTGTTATTGATATATTCAATTAAGTTGAGTGTTTCCCTAATATTGAATCACTCCTGTCTACCCAGTATAAATCCTACCTGATCAATATGTAATATCCTAATAATAATTTTATATAATGTCTTTGCTAATATTTTACTTAAGACTTTTGCATCAATGTTCATTAGGGGATTGGTCTATAATTTTCTTTGTCTGTTTTGGTTCTTACTGGTTTAGTCATCAACATCATATTGGTGTCATAAAAGGAGTTTGTAGAATTCTTTTTTTGTTTTAAAATAGTTTATGCAAAATTGGAATTAATTATTCCTTAAATGTTTGGTAGAATTGCCTTATAAATCTATCTGAACATGGAGACTTTTTCTTAAGGATTTTATTGATCGGTTCTTAAATTTCTTTTACAGAAATGGGGTTAAGTATTTTATTTTCTATTATGTTGATCTCGGTGGTTGGTATATTTGTAAATGTTGATTCATTTCTCTCAAGTTATCAAATTTATTGGCATATAGTTTGGGAAAATAACTTAATTATCTTTTTTAATTTCCTCTTCATTGGTAATGAGTTCACTCTTTTCATTTTTGATACTTTTTTTTTTTGAGTGGCTCCAAAGCTTACTTTATTTTTTCTTAGCCTGTACTATAGACCATGCCGCAGGCTCCTTTTCTGGGGGAAACCCGAGGATGAAGTCTTCCGGCAACCACTCTGGAGTGATCCCAGCTAACTGATCAGCATAAGTGCCCAGAGTCCATAACTTTTCCAATTCATAAGTTTCTTGGGTGTCGGGAAGCATGAAATGAATCACCATGCTGCCAAAATCCACACACAGCCAATCATCTGCATCCTTCCCTTCAATTCAAACATAAGCATCACTTTTGGATTTCAGGAATTTATGCCCCTTCACCACGTACTGGGCCATAGCCTGCAAGTGTCTCGTGGAGGCTCCACTCACAACCACAAAGTAATCCGTGTATTTCAGTTCTGGAGAAATCTGGATCACACAAATGTCTTTTGCATTTTCTTGCCTCAGGAGAGACACAAGCAGGTAGATGTCAAATTTGGGTCCAGTGTGACCTGCCGCGGGCCGCTCCGCCCGGCCGGGGGCCTGGTCCGGCTGCGCCGCCCCGGAGCTCCGGAGCGTCCACGGCCGAGCGAGGCCCCGAGCAGGCGGCGGCCGAGACCCGGGCCAGCCCGCCCCGGCGCGGGGCTGCAGCAGCGGCAGGAGACGCCTCCAGCAGCGGGCCCCCGCGCCCAGGCCCGACCCCCCCATTTTTGATACTGTTAATGAATTTTTTCCTTTCTTTTTTTTTAAAATCAGATTTTTCTAAAGGTTTATCCATATTACTGTTTTTTTTTCATAAAAAAGCTAGTTTTATTTATTAGATTCATGGTTTATTGCTTTCAATTTTATTAATCTTTTCTCTGATTTTCAGAATTTTTAATTTGGCATTTAATTGAAGATCTTTAATTTGTTATTTTTCTGCCTTTTTAGTTGCATACTCAATTCATTCATCTCCTCTTACTCTATTCTATTTATGTAAGAATTTAGAGAGATATTTCCCCTAAAAATGACTTTGCATCCCATAAATTTGGGTATGATATCTCATTGCTATCACTTTCTTTTATGAGATGATTTGAATATTTCTATGATTTATCTTGATCCACCCATTCATTAAAATTAGATCATTTAGGTTTCAATTAATTTTTGGTTTTTCTGTCATGGTCCTTTATTACATGCAATTATTATTGATTCATCATCTGAAAAATATGCCTTTATTATTTCTGCCTTTCTGTATTTAAATGTAAGGTTTTTATGCCCTAGTAAAGGTCAATTTTGGTTTAGGTGTCATTTACTATAGAGAAAAATATATTCTTTTTTATCCCTGTTGTTTTCTCCAGAAAATTAAAGTAGTTCAAAGGAAAGATGAGATACTTAAGTTTAGAATAAATCCCACTTTGAATATTGTGCCTGACCTGTGACAGAGCATACTGCGTTTATATGGTTCTGATTAGACAAAGTTGTATTACATACTTTCTCAACCATAATGATATCATTTTGGTCTGATTTGATAAAAAAAAGAACAAGAACCAACCATACCAATATACTCTAAGCACAATCTCTTCAACTATATTCAGCCCTTTAACACTCCTAAGAAAAATCCAATTCTCAAAGGTTACAAGTGTTAACTTTCCTTGTGGTTTTATATACAATTTAATGTTTTTGATTAACATTTGCTCCCCCCTTTCTGTTTACATTTTTATGCATCCCTTGAGTCTTGTATTTGAAGACTGAATTCTCTGTGCATTTTTGGTCTTTTTATCAGGAAATTTTGGAAGTCCACTATTTCATTGAGCATCCATTTTTTTCCCCCTGACAAAATATGCTGAATTTTGCAAGGTGGTAAATTCTTGCTTGCAATCCAAGATCCTTTGTCCTCTAAAATATCATATTCCAGGTCCTTTGATACTTTGAACTTCATCACTGTTTCTTATGTGCCCATTCACATATTTTTTAAATATTTAAATGTTTGTTAAGAGATCTAGGACTTTTCTCTTTGCCATCTTAACTGAAGTTTCAGTGTCTACTCAGAGGAATAAATTTGTTTAAGACAAAGACATATAATATCATTTAAAATATTGCTGGAAGTCATTGGGAACATTTAAAAACACTCTAGGAAAGCAAATCAAAGTCTTTCTTAGTATCTATCATAGAATAGCTTTTAAAGTTCTGGTGTCATTAATTTTTTTTTGAGTTATTATTCCAAGCTTCACCAAGGCTAAACTTTTCTGTATTATTTATTTTGGTTGGCTGGACATTAAACTCTTGTACCAACAGGGTAGGAGGGCTATAAAGAAAGAAGATAGCTCTTGACAAGTTCCAATAAATTGTGTAAATGAAGACAACTTTTTTTTTTATATTCAACATATTTTTAAACAACTATGTTCTTTTTAAAGTTAGACTGAATCAGTAGAGTATAGTTCTAGCTTTCAAATTTAAGGAAGTTTATACCCCCTCCAAACACCCCAAAACTTTGACTCTAAGTTAGTTGTCTTCACATAGCTACAAGTATAGCAAATAAATTTACTAAAAACCAAGATATAAAATTAAAACCCCAAAAGTTCCAGGTTTATACTTAGAATCCCTGAGTTAACTTCAATGAGATTCCAGTTGCATCATCAAAATGTACACAACCTATAATCCATAACTAAAATTCTGGCTTTAAATGTTCCTCCTAAGAACATCATAATTCAGTTCAACAAACCTTTGATGTCGATGCTATTATGGTCTACATTTTACAAATGGGAAAATTAAAAGTAGGAGAAGTTAAGTGACTTGCCCAAGGTTATCCAATCTAAATGGTGATCTGAACTCAGTTGTTCCTGACTTTAAGGATAGTAGCCTTCTGTGCTGCACCAACTAGCTGCTATTCAGTAAGAGTAAGGAAAAAATCCTTCAGTTCTAATCCAAAACTTTAAATTAATTAGTTAATCATTGTATAATGTTGTGGTCTGAAAATACTGGTTGTTATGGAGAAAAGTATGCAGAAGATCAATTCATGAATTCATAAGATTTCATTGATTAGAGATGGTCTTGGCAATGCACTCCACATTCATTATCCCACCCTCTCCCAAATAATAACTTGTGAAAGAACTTTCCCCAAAAAAACTCCATTATGTCATTTTCTGAAACTTCTGAAATTTCAGTTGCAGAAGTGATACCTAAATTCCTAACTGAGTGGTAAAAAAACTTATTATTATAAATTAAGCCATGCTTATTCAGTGGAGGAGGAAAACCAAATATATCAATAAAATAGATAATTAAACTACACAAAAATTAAAAAAAAAAACTTTACCCAATTCCATAAGCATCCAAGAAAACTCTTTTCCTTCCCTGGACATCATTATAGTTTTCCAGACCTATCAATACCCTGGAAGTGAAGGTATCTTGCAGAGGAGAAATACTTATAGCCACTAGACTAGAGAATTGATGATTCATGGACCTCTAAGGAAATATGTAAATTTGGTATTCTATGTTGAGATCTATCCCTTTTTTGATACTTAGTTTTTGATACAAGTTCCACCTAATCCAGAACGTTCTCTCTATTTCAATAACTCCTCTATCTGCTGCAGACATGCTCCTTCATTGGCTGATTTTTGATAATATCTTTCAGCTCATCTTTCCTTGTTTCCAGGTTACCTCCACTTTTTACTGCTCTTTCATTTAAAGATTATTGAAGAGTATAATTCTGGATTTAAATTAAATATTGTATAATTCAATTAAAAAGCATTATCCATTATATTCTAGACATATGTATATGTATATATATATATATATACATATATACACAGAAAGATATATAAGTACGAAGACAAAAATCACTAATTGCAATGAATTTATATTTTAATTGAGAAGTTGACGAATAATGTTTTTAAAAATATGCACAGCATAAATATAAAGTGAATAAACACACATATAGAGAAAAAGTAGTTAAATACAAGGATGTCTGGAAAGGAAACCAGTAACAGAAGGGGGTATCAGGATATGAAGATAATAATGCATAGTATTAAAGGGGGAAAAGAAATATGGACAGATTAAATTCTTGTTTATAAAAGAGGCTATATTTTCTATTTAAAGAATTAGCCATGAGGGTAAAGGAAACAGAGATGTTGGGAGGTCCATAGTATTCTCTTTTTGGTTACACCCATTAAAAGTACAATTGTGTTTGATCTGGCTTTTATTCTCTGATTGGTTATCTCTTACACTTATAATAATCTATTTTTTCTAAACTATAGAAAAAAACATATCTCTGATTCCATTGGACTTCAATTTATATATTTTATAATTGTTCTTAAGAATGAATGCTCCTGGAAATCAATATGGAACTATGCCCAAAGAGCAATAAAACTTCATAGCCTTTGACCCAGCAATTCCAAATCTAGGCTATATCCTGAAGAAATTATAAAAAATGAGAAAAGTCCTACATGTTGCAAAATGTTCATAGCAGCTCTTTTTGAAGTGGCAAAGGATTGGAAACTGAGGGGATGCCCTTTAATAGGGGAATAGCTAAACAAGTTATGGTCCATGAAGACTATGGAATATTATTGTTCTATAAAAAATCATTAATGGTCAGGCTCTAGAGAAGCATGGAATGACTTGCAGGATCTGATGCTGAGCAAAGGGAGTGGAAACAAGAGAAAATGTACATATTAACAATAACATTGTGAGATGATCGACCTTAATGAAAACAGCTCCTCTCAGTAGTTCAGAGAGCTAGGACAACGGATATGGACAATGATATCATTATCCAGAGGAAGAAAAACAAAGTAAGCAACACAGAACAAACCAAAAAAAAAAAAAAAAAACCCAAAATTAGCCCTTCTTAGTCTTATGAAAATGTTATTAAAAATTATCACTTATGTATCTCTTTCCCTTAATCCAAATTCCTTAAACTGAAAATGACTAATTTGTAAACATGTTTATCAACAATATGTATATTCAATGCTAACCTGACTGCTTCCCACTGAGAGAAGTGGAGGGTGGAAAGAAATTTTATAATTTAAAAATCTGGATGTGCATAAGGATAAAAATTAATTAATTACTCAATTAATTAAAAAAATGAATGAATGCCCCTCATAGAATCTATATATATATGTGTAAAAACAAACATAAACAAAAAGTTCCACTAATCATGTTTTAAATCTTAGTAATTCATTATCAAAAATGTTTTTCAAATGTGATAGAGGGCACTAATCTATTTTATTCTATTTATCATTACTTAAATCATTTGTCAAAAATGAAATTTGAAACTTATAAACTTACCCCAAATTTCTAATGCATAATTTTTGGAGAAAAGGAAAATTTTGAATTACCAAATGATATTTTTAAAATTCTACAACTTAAGATTTTTTGTTTCTCATAGTAATGGGTTCATTTATCTTAATTTTAAAATGAATAGAATATTTTCCATCTTCTGCCCAGATTTTTTTCCCATATTCCTTTTTTTTCCCTTCTAACTTGACATCAAATGGCATATATAATTTTATTAGGTTTCAATGACATTATCTCTAAATACATTTTAAAAGCTTAAGATTTTTATTCCTATGAATTTCCTGGATGCAAATATTACTTGGGTAAAAGGAGAAACATTTTTAAAAATTGTTGTTTTTACAGTGACACTGATGAATGATGGAATTCAAATTCCTCAGGAATAAATAATATCTTTATTGTCTTAAATAATTGAAAGAAACTATATAAATATACACAAATGTGTATAATTAAGAAATACCTTGAATTCAGAAAAGTGTTCAATTAAATTATAAAATGTAGGCAAAGATTTCCCTGAATAATGTGACTTGTGTAAGTCTTCATTGAGTTGAAGTAAAGATTGGAAAGCTAATGTTGACTTTTAAGCACTATTTGAACCCCTGGGCAAGTTCATATTTATCTAATATTTTTCCCTCTTTAATTGGGCATGAATTAACCACATCCTAGTGTGCTTTATATTAATATTATCTATCAAATATGATCATTTACTAAATTCATTGTAAAACACTCTCGTTTAACTCCCATATTTTAGTCATCATTTTCAGCTTCAAGCATGTATTTGACATATATTACATGTTATGTTCTGGATAGTGGTGGGCGAAAGAATTAATAAACATTTATTGCTTTTATTGGTGCCAGGTAATGTTCTACTCAATGGGTAGAGTCAAAAGACTGACCTTGCTATCAAGAACTTCACAGTCTTTTGGGGGAGATAACAAGCAACCAAATTCCCCCCCCCCCCCCCCGCTGCCGCACACACACACACATGAATTAATAGTACTAATATTAGCAAGAGTTGGGAGAGGTTTCATATAGAAGGCAAGCTTTAGTTTGGACTTGGAGGAAACTAGAGAAGCCAACAGGTAGAAATGATGATGACATCAATGTTTCAGTTCTGAATGATTAGAAGAATGATGATACCAATAGGGAAAGAAGAAAACAGGAGGAGAAGCATTAAAAAGATTTCCATTTTTACCACTAGAACTGGACTACTATTCTATGGATAAACTTGATTTTTATGATGATTTTATTCTTTCTAGTCTACCAGGATCTTAGAAATCTGTTTCAAATCTCCAAGTCACCATCAGATCAAAAAATGACAGGGAAAGAGGAAGAGTACCTTCAAAGGTGGATTGATGAATTTGGCTATATATTAGAAATATTAGACTCCCCAAGCACTTTATGATACTGATTGGTGAAGAATAAAGATGATTTCTTTTAGAACTCCCAGATAAACATTCTAATTAATTGAGATAAAAAAGGGAAGAAAAGTAAGTGAAAAGAGAGTCCAACAAACAATAATTCTGAAGGAAATAGAGAAAAGCCCCTTTCTCAAATTCTTAAAATATTTTCCAGTGCTCAAGTCTCACTCCTCTACATAAGTAGCCATGTGCTTTTAAGGAACCACATAGCAAAGAAAAAAAATATATCCATTGTTTGTAACAAAGTTCTGATTGATTAATTCTGTTGTCAGTTTAGGGCAAAACATCTCTTATTATGAGATCTATGAACTTAAAAAAATACTTTGATAACCATATTTCAGTATGATTGATCTGATTGCTATTTTATTTCATTCATTTATGGGCTTCACCAGCCTGCCAGAGGGTTTCATAATACAAAACTATGTCTAACATATGTCCTAGGTATAGAAAACAGATTAATCTTCACTCTGTACCTTTTAAAATGAGAATTTCATGATTTAGAGTGTCTTGAATCTATGATAGAAAACAGTTAAAAATTTGACAGTATATGTCTTCATATTTATGTTGACCATTCTTTTACTTTCACAAGATATTTAAGTCATTCAATGGAGTGCTAGACTTGACCTCAGGAAGACATGAATTAGATTTTTATTTCAGATACTAATAAGTCACTTAACCTTTTCCAGATTCACTTTGCTCAACTGTATAATAGGGACAATCATAGCAATAATCTCAACTTATTTGCATAGATAAAATGATGAAGAGAATAAAATCTTATAATTTTATTTCAAAATAATATTGGGGGTAGTTAGGTGGCATAGGAGAGAGAGAGAGAGAGAGAGAGAGAGAGAGAGAGAGAGAGAGAGAGAGAGAATGAGAGAGAGAGAGAATGAGAATATGCTGAACCTATAGTCCTAAAGATTTGTCTTTTTGAGTATAACTTTGACCTCAGCCTCTTCGTAACTATATGAATCTGGGCAAGTCACTCAATCCTGGGTGCCTGCTCCTAAAATGAGCATGAGAAGGAAGTGGCAAAACATGCCAGTATCTTTGCTAAGAAACTTCAAATGGGGTCATGAAGAATCAGGTATGACTGAAAAAGACTGGCAATATTGGGGAAAGAGAGATGAAGAAAAGAAAAGAGGGTCTGGAGAATCCAGTTCATCCCTATAAGAAGGTGGGAATGCAAGGTCCCCATTCTCTATCTGGTCTAGTAGGATAGAATCCCCATAGAAACTAAAAATCTTTACCCTTTCCTATTCTTTATTCAGTGGATTTTTTAATCCCCCCATAAGGAGATACTGGATTCAGGATGATTATCAGATATATATATTTTTTACATTTATGCAATGTTATCTTTACTTATAGTAACATCAGTGAGGGGAGGATCAATCATATCAGTTCCTAGGACCACAGGCATCAGTAAGATCTTTTAGAAAAATTGTCCTTGGATGTAGCAATATACCACACCAATCTTCCACAGATGTCTGAGTTGCATTCAATTTTAACACAAGGGCAGTTTCCTGAGACAAATGTCATTCAATTCAATTCAACAAGCATTTATAAAGCATCCACTATGTAATAAGTATTTTTAGGTGTTCAAGATAAAACATTAAAAACAAAATAGCTCCTACGTATAAATAGAACAGAAAACATGAACAAAATGAAAATTATGTGTACAAATATATAAAAGTAAATATGTATATGTATATATGTGTATCTAGCTACAGAAATCTATACTTATGTGTATGCAATAGCTATAAGTATATACATAATGCACACATGTACATATATGCATTGTGTTGAGCATGAAAAGAACTAAAATATGCTAATATGCGAGCTTTTAAAAAGTATGGAATTGCTATAACTTTCTTAACTTTTCTTTTTCTTCTTAATAATCCTATCACCACATTCTAACCTTAATTCCTCATCATCAGTAAAAGAAGGGAAGAAAAATAAATCCCTTGTGTCAGGGTTTCTCACATAAATTTTGATTATCTTTTAGTTTGATGATAAAAAAAGAACCCATTGAAGCTTCTTGAGTAGAAATGAGTTTGAAAGCAGATATGAACAAGAAGGATGTTTTAATAGTGAGGAAAGAGAGTATTGGGACCTGGAAAAATATCTCATATATCTATAATTTGTTCAGACATTCCCTAACCAATTGACAATAACTATAGTTATAAAATTTTACTATCACAAAGAGTTTTACTATTAATTTTTTATTATATAGGCATATATTTATACATATGTATGTACATACTGCCCAATTTTAGAGTTTCTAGGCCAAAGGATGTGAACAACTTAGTAAAATAATTTCATTGTCCCATAATATATTCTAGTACAGTCAAATCAATTTATAATTCCACTAACAAGTTATTACTTTGCCTGTCTTTCCACAAGGCTTTCATCATATTCTTTCTCTAGAATTAATGTCAAAATAATTTTGGTACTTTGGAATGAATTGTGGATTACTCAATGTTAAAATAATGGAGAAGTGATACACAAATGTTTATCTTGCCTTAATTTAACAAACATATGACTCGCAACATAACCCAAGTTTGATGAATTCATCACTATTAAATATAATTTCTCAATAAATTCATGGGACATGAGATTCAATAAATTTTACTGGAGCCCAGATGCTCCTTAGGCATCTTATAGCTGCTTCTTTGAGTCTTTTTGACTGGGAGATGAGAAACACCATCAGCAATCTGAGTGGAAATAACATGTAGTGAATTAAACTTAAATTGAGACTGCCAGGTCTGCATAAATTCTGGCAGTGATGTGTCATCATCATTCTTAGAGCATTGACCAAGGGTTCCATTTTTATTGGACCAAGCACAAAGTGTTTATGCTTTCCTGGAGCGTTTTGATCAATATCATTGCTAGACTGTAATCGTTTTCCCCCAAGATGAGAAATGGATATTAAAATAAGTGCCTCACAGTTTCAGGGGCCTCTCTTTTCAAGAAAAAGGTATTTGGTAACCAGGTGATAATATTCTGTGCCAAGCTAGTTCTCTGTTGATATTATCTATTATAGTCTTTAAGTTATTATTACTTTTTTCGCAATGCTGAGTAATAAGAAAAATAAAAAAGTCAGCTATCCTATAAACAGAAAGTTATATGTAGTTTCAAATCACCTTAATTTTCATTCAAAATCACATGAGATTATAGATCAAACAAATATCCGAATTGATAATGATACATTCACAGTTTTGATTTGTGTACAAAATTTTGCCCCATTTGATCTTCTTCTTGAGTTTTCAGTCATTTTGACAGATATATGTGATCATCTGAAATGCAATATATATAAACTGAAATTTGCATTTGTCAGTACTCTTTAAAATATGACATATCCACCATACTCTTTGATTTATTGAACTCAATTAACAGAATGATAAATATGTGTAAGTATACACATACCACACACACACAAATATATGTTTGTATATATATATATATATATATATATATATATATATATATATAATGATTGAATTTTTGATGAAATTTGTTATACTTGATATGCAAGTTTATCTTGTGACCCTTCATCCAAGTCAATATTCTGAGTGAGGAATTCACCCATGTTGGGCATATACTATTTGTCGCAGGTACTTAAAATGCTTTTCCAATTGATTTAAATTTAAACGAAAATGTACTTTATTAGATCAAAATACAAGGCTCCAGGCAAATATGTTGGAATATTCTTTCCTAGCCAAGAATCCATCATAATTACAGCTTAATTTGTGGTCCATAACTCAAAATCACATTTTCAAATGCCATTTTATTAACAGTTGCTCACCTCACCAATCTACTTTACTTCCTCATTTGGAGCATCTAATTTTAACCAGAGATAATGATGAAAACAACACAGGTAGTTCTATTTAGGACTAGGTTGAAATGAAATGAATTACTCAGAAGTCACTCAAAATGAACAAAAGATTTTTTTTGTTATAAAGAGGCTATACTTCATTGATTGATAAACCCTGAATGTTACAGCTGAATGCAGGTCTCCTACCTTTGAATTGGTTATAGTGTTCTATCAGTCAAGCATCAAATTGAAGCTAAAATCCTTGAGACTATTTTGTAGGTAGGAGACCAGGAAGGTATAGAAATAGCCTGAGTTTTAAGTCACAAATGAAGTATTCTTTTTTTTTTCTTGTAGACTTTTATTAAAGAGAAAACCATTTTCTCCTGAGATAAGTATCTTGCATATTTGGAATGACAAGAAATATGTGAAAGATTCAAAAGTTGAGTAGTCTAGATTTTTATCTTTTAATTTCCTCCTTTGTAAAATAAGGGGGATGGATGACATAGTTCCTTACTATCTTTCTTATTTCTTTTTTATTATTATTTAAATATTTTGCTTTTACAACACACAATGATAATTTCTAACAATTATTTTGGCAAAATTTTGAGCTTTAAAAATTTTCCCATATTCATTAGGGAAATTGGTCTATAACTTTCTCTATTTTGGTTTATATTTTAACGCCATATTGTGTCATAGAAAGAATTAGGCAGAGTTCCTTCTTCACCTATTTTTTTAAAATAGTTTATATAGAATTGGAACTAATTGTTCCTTTAATGTTTGATAGAATTCATTTGTGAATCCATCTGGCTCTAGAGATTTTTTTAGGTAATTCATTGATGTCTTGTTGAATATCTTTTTCTGAGATAACATTATTTAAGTATTTAATTTTATCTTCTTTTAACTTGGGCAATTTATATTTTTGTAACTATTTGTCTATTTCATTTATATTATCAAATCTTTTGACATAGTTTGGCAAAATTGTTCCAATTTATTACTTTAATTTTCTTTTCATTGGGGTGAATTCACCTTTTCCCATATTTGATACTAGTAATTTGTTTTTTTCTTTCTTATTTTATTCAAATTAACCAAAAGTTTATGTATTTTATGTTTTGTCATTAAAGCAACTCATTTTATGTTAAATAGTTTTTTCTTTCAATTTTATTAATTTCACCTTTAATTTTATGAATGTCTAATTTAATATTTGATTAGGGATTTTTAATGTGTTCTTTTTCTAACTTTTTAGTTGCATGGTTAGTTTTCCTCTTTCTCTATTTTATTCAAGTAAGCATTTAGATATTTAATATGTCCCCTAATGACTGCTTTGGCTGTATCCTATAAATTTTGGTATATTGTCTTGTTATTGTCACTGCCTTGGAAAAAAATCATTAATTCTTTCTATGATTTGTACTTTGATCCACTCATTCTTTAAAATTAGGTAATTTAGTTTCTAATTAGTTTTCTCTCTCTCCTCTCTCTCTCTCTCTCTGATCCTTTATTACATGTGACATTTTTTACATCATGGTCTGAAAAAAAGGTTTTTATGACCATATGCATGATCATTGCTTGTCCAGGTGCCATATACCTTAGGGAAAAAAAGGATATTCCTTTCTATCCCCATTCAATTTTTTCCAGAGGTCTATCATATATAAATTTACTGACATTCTATTCACTTCCTTAATGTCCTTATTATTTTATTTATTGTTTATATTTATTTAGTTCTGTAAGAAGGAAGTTGAGGACCCCTCCAATATAGTTTTGCTGTCTATGTCTTTCTGTAATTTAACTTCATTGTTTATTTTTTTTTAGCTTTTAGGAGGATATAGTTTCTTTTCTCATCTCTGTTAATGAGATCTATTTTTACAGATGCTTTGTCCAAGATAAGGATTGCTATCCCTGCCTGTTTCCACTTCATATGAAGCATAATATATTCTGCTCCATTCTTTTATTTTTACTCTTTATGCATGTATCACTGTTTTTTTCCTTTAAATTTATTTATTAATTTCCATCTATATGCCTTCCTTCCCACTCCCCTCTCCTCAGTGGTGAACAGTCAGATTAGCATTTTACATACATATTTTGATAAACACTTACATCTTAATATTTCAGTCAGAGGAATTAGGATTAAGGGAAAGAGATACATAAGAGATCATTAATGTTTGGCTTTTTCAAGGCAATGGGGTTAAGTGACTTTCCCAAGGTCATGCAGCTAGGTAATTATTATTAAGTATATGAGGGGAGATTTGAACTCATGTACTTCTGACTCCAAGGCCAGTGCTCTATCCACTGCACCACCTTTTTGCCCTTGATAAGAGATAATTTTTATAGCATTCATCAGATTATTGAAGGTTGTTTTATTTTTGTGTGTTTTGTTTCATTTTGTTTTTCTTCCTCTGGATGGGGATAATGTGCTCCATAGCCAATCTAATACAACTTTCCTAGTTCTCTGAACTGCTGAGAGGAGCTGCTTCCATCAAGATTATTCATCTCACAATGGTGTTGTTGATGTGTACATTGTTCTTTATTCTGCTCCCTTCACTCAGAATCAGATTCCATAAATCATATCATACTTCTCTAGAGTCTGACCATTTATGGTTTCTTTAAGAACAAAAGTATTCCATAGTATTCATGTGCCATAACTTGTTTAGGTATTCCCCAATTGAAGGGCATCTCCTCAATTTCCAAATTTTTGCCACTACAAAACGGCTGCTATGAATATTTTGGAACATGTAGGACTTTTCTCTTATTCTATAATTTCTTCTGGATATAGACCTATAATTGCAACTGCTGGGTCAAAAAGTATGAAGAGTTTTATTTCTTTATGGGTATAGTTCCATATTGGCTCTCTAAAAATGTTGGATTCAATCTCAATTCCAACACCAATGCATTATGTCCTAATCTTCCCACAGTCTCTCCAATATTGATCATTTTCCCTTTTTCTCATCTTGGCCAGTCTAATAGGTGGGAGATGATACTTTATTGTTGTTTTAATTTAATCGCATTTCTCTACTCAATAATGATTTGGAAAATTTTTTTCATATAAATACATATAACTGTAATTTCTTCATTTGAAAACTATCTGTACATATTCTTTGACCATTTCTCAATTGGGGAGTGATTCGTGACCTTATAAATCTGCTGCAATTCTCTATATGTTTTAGAAATAAGACCTTTATCAGAACTCCTAGTTGTAAAGATTGGTTCCCAGTTTTCTGTTTTCCTTGTAATTTTGGCACCATTGATTTTATTAATGGGAAAATGTTTTTCATTTAATATAGTCAAAAGCATTCATTTTGGCATTTATGATGTTCACCAAGTCTTGTTTTGTCACAACTTCATCCCCTTTCCCTAGATCTGAGAGAGAGAGAGAGAGAGAGAGAGAGAGAGAGAGAGAGAGAGAGAGAGAGAATATTTCTTGGTCTATTAATTTATCTATGCTACCATTCTTTATGTCTAAATCCTGGACCCATTTTGAACTTATTTGGGTACAGGGTGTAAGATGTAGATCTAGGCCTAGCTTTTGCCATACTATTTTCCAGTTTTCCCAAAAATCTTTTCAAATAGAGAGTTCTTATGCTAGAAACTGATGTCTTTGGGTTTGTCACAAAGAAGTTTGCTGTAGTCATTTACTGTGGTTTTATTTCATCCTATCTTAATCCACTGATCCATTACTCTAATTCTTAACCAGTACCAAGCAGTTTTGATGATTGCCGTTTTATAGTATACTTTTAGATCTGGTAGAGCTAGGCCACCTTTCTTTACATTTTTTTTATCATTTCCCTTGCTATTCTTGACCTTTTGTTGCTCCAGATGAATTTTGTTATTATTTTTCCTACCTCAGTAAAGTAGTTATTTGGTGGTAAGATTAGTATGGTACTGAATAAATAATTTAATTTGATTATCATTTTTATTATATTAGTTTGACCTAATCATTAGCATTTGATATTTTTCCAATTATTTAGATCTTACTTTATTTGGGTGAGAAAAGCTTTATAAGTTCATTCCTGCAATTTCTGGATTTGTCTTGGGAAGTAGATTCCCAAGTATTCAATGTTATCTGCAGTTACTTTAAATGGAATTTCCTTTTCCATCTCTTGCTCTTGGGCTTTTTTCTTCATATATAGCAGTTCTAATGATTTATTTGTATTTATTTTATACCCTTCTACTTTGTAATTTTGTTAATTGTTTTAAGGAGGTTTTTAGATGATTTTTCTTGGGTACTCTAACTATACCATCATATCATCTGCAAAGGGTGAAAGCTTTACTTCCCCATTGCCAATTCTGATTCCTTAAATTTCTTTTCTTCTCTTATTGCAACTACTAGCATTTCTAATACTATATTGAATAGTAATGGCGATAATTGTTTAACCCCTGATTTTATTGGAAATGCTCTGAGTTTATTCCATTACAAATAATATTTGTTGATGCTTTAGATGGATACTATTTATTATTTTAAGGAAAATTTCATTTATTCCTAAACTTTCTAGTGTCTTTAATAGTAATGAATGTTGTATATTATGAAAGGCTTTTCCAGAGTCTATTGAGAATATCATATGATTTCTGTTGGTTTTGCTATTGGTATGTTCAATTATGTTGAGTGTTTTCCTAATATCGAACCATCCCTGCCTACCTGGTATAAATCCTACCTGATCATGGTATATTATCCTAGTAATACCTTGCTGCAGTCTCATTGCTAAAATTTTATTTAAGATTTTTGCTTCAATATCCATTAGGGAGATTGGTACATACTTTTCTTTTTCTGTTTTGTTTCTTCTTCATTTAGGTGTCAGCACCATTTTGGTGTCATAAAAGGAGTTTGGTAGAACTCCTTCCTCTTTTATTTTTAAGTAGTTTATATAGAATATGAATGAATTGTTCCATAAATGTTTTGTAGAATTCATTTGTAAATCCATCTATATCTGGAGACTTTTTCTTAGGGAGTTTATTGATGGTTTCTGTAATTTCTTTATCTGACATAGGGTTATTTAAGTATTTTATTTCCTCTTCTGTTAATTTGGGCAGTTTGTATTTTTGTAAATATTAATCCATTTCACTCAGGTTATCCAATTTATTGGCATACAGTTTGTCAAAGTAGTTCCAAATTATATCTTTAATTTTCTCCTCATTTGTGGTTAGTTTACCCTTTTTCATTTTTGATACTGGTAATTTGGTTATTTCAGGTGTGTTTCTTGTAAGTAGCATATTGGGTGATTCTACTATCCATTTCTGCTATCCCACTTCCCTTTTGTGGGAGAGTCCATTCCATTCCAATCACATTTACAGTTATAAGTATTAACTCTTTATTGCCCTCCATATTATCTCCCCTCCATTTGTAATTTTCCCATTCTTTCACCTTAGCAATGCTCCCAGTATTTTTCTACTGAATACAGTATTCCCCCACATATTTATCCCCTTCTCTCCACCCTCCTCTCTTCTTTCCCATTTCCCTTTTCCCCTACTTTGCCTCCCTTCTATCTATCAGTCCCTCCTTATCTCCTTTCTCCCTTTCCCCTCCTAATACTTGAAAGGTAAGATAAATTTCTAATTCAACTGAGTGTATTAAGGCAAATCTGATGAGAATAAGATTCAGGCAGTTCTCACTTCTCCCTTCTTCCACTCTATTGGAATAGGTCCTTTGCACCTGTTTATGCTATATAATTTACCCCATTCAACTTCCCCCTCCCCCCCATCTCTTTACTGTCCCACCTTTTAAGTTAATATCTTTAAATCATTCCATTCATGTCTTGGACATATCATGAGTATACATAACTTCTAAATATATTCCCTCCAATAGAATTATAATTCTAAAGACTTATTATGATAATCTTCCAGATAGTGATATAGCCAGTTTAAATTTATTGGATAATGGTTTTTTTCCTTTTCCCTGTTTACCTTTTCATGTATCTTTTGAGCCCCCTCTTTGAAGATCAAATATTCTATTAAGCGCTTGTGTTTTCATGAGGAAAGATTGAGAGCTACCTATTTCATTAAATGTCCATCTTTTCCCCTTGAAGAGAAGGTTAACTTTTGCTGGATAGTGAATTATTAGCTATAATCCAAATTCCCTTGCTTTCCAGATTATTATATTCCAGGCCCTTTGAACCCTTAATGTTGATGCAGCCAGGTTTTGTGTACTCATGACTGTGACTCCTTGGTTTTTGAATAGTTTCTTTCTGGTTGCTTGCATGATTTTCTCCTTTTTCTGAAAATTCTGGAGTTAGGCCACGATAGTCCTTGGTGTTTTCATTTTGGAATCCCCCTTTTTTGGGGGGATGAATGAATTCTTTCAATGAATATTTTGCCCTCTGGTTCCAGAATATTAAGGCAGTGCTCCTGAACTATTTCCTGAAGTATGATATGGAGTCCAAGTTTTTTGGTCTATGATTTTCAAATAGTTCTATGATTCTTAAAGTGACTATCCTAGATCTATTTTCCAGGTCATTTTTTACCAATGAAGTATTTTACATTTTCTTCTTTTTTATTCTGTTTAGAAAATTCTTTTTATCTTAAGATGTCATTAGTATATACAAATTCCAATCTTTTTTAGAGTACTTTCTTCATTTTATCTTTTACATCTCCTTTTCCAACTGATCAGTTCTATTTTTGAAGCAATTGTTATCTTTTTCCATTTGCCAATTGTGTTTTTGAGAAAATTAATATTTCACATTTGTACAATTGTATTTTAAAGTATTTGTTTTATTCTAGCATTTTTTTGTTGTAAGATGTTAAGTTTCTCTTTCATAGTGTTAATTTTCTTTTACATTTCTATCCCAATTTTTTCCATTTGACTTTTAAAGTCCTTTCTGACCTCTTCTATGAAGTCTCTCTGGTCTGAAGTATATTCTCCTCTGAAGATTACATAGAGTTCTCCTTCTATCTCCTTTTCAGAGCTAGTATCCTTATCTCCATGCTAACATTTAATAGACCCAGGTTTGCTCTGGTCTTTCTTCATTTTGGCCCTTTCCTTAGGATTTTATGTTAGGAAAGGGGCCGGTTTGCAGACCTTCAGTGTTGGTAGACTATAGTGCTCACTCACTGTGATTAGGGACTCCAGGTTATTATTCAGTGGACCCACCAGTAAGGAGCCAGAAGCATTTTTCTAGATTGTCTGTGTTGAAGGTGTCAGAGCCTTACTTCCTAGACTTAAGAATGGGTCTGTGCTGTCCTCATACAATCTGGGATAGCCTGTTAGAGTTAGAAATGCCAGGGCCTTTTTCTGGAAAATCAATCCTGGGTCCATGCCTGGGCCCTGGGGAAAGATGCAAACATCTGGATCTTTTTCTGTGTTTGTACTCAGGAAAATCAGGCCTTCTCATAGGGATTCTGGGGGCTCTGCTGAGAATACCAGGGCTCTGCTGCATACATGACGATTAGTGAGTTGGGCCTTCCAGACCAACCAAGCTGTGTAGAAGGGTGTCTTGTGCAGCGTCAAAAGAGCTCTTTACATATGCCCACCCACACACAGCAAAGGCTTCCACTGGTGTACTTTGTTTCCTGGCCTCACTCTGCCAAACATGCTCTGCTCTGGGTCTCTGCTCTCTGCCCCAGGATAACTACATTCCCCTGGGACAGACCTTGCTGGAAGATGCTTCTTTCTCTTCTTCTGTGGGTTCTATTGATCCAAAATTTGACAAGAGAGTTGATTCACTTTGGTTCTAAGGGAAAAGCCAGGAAATCTTAAAACCATGCCTGACTTTTCTCTGCCACCTTGGCTGGAAGTCTCTTCCCTAATTGACTCTTGAAAATTGCTTCCATGCCTTTTAAAGAAAAACTAACATAAATTGCACTAGACTGGATGAAAGGTGGCACTCTACTTGATAAACCTACCTAAGCCTTTTTATTCAATACTTGTCATTACACATATGTTTGGATGTACTTCCAGACTCAAAATAGTAGCTCCTTCTATCTGTGTTTCACCTCATTATAGAATTTATTGACTTCAAAAATGTTGTATTAGTATTGGTATTATACCTCTTGTTATTGGAAAGAATTCGAAGTGAGAGGAGAGGGTTCAGATTTTTCTTAATTTTTCTTTTTCATATTGAAAAAAATAAGATAATTGAAAGATGGTTTGAGTAATCAGGGAGAAAAAATGCTTATTGTTTAAATGCTTTTCAGAGTTAGTAGAGAGATAGATATTGAAGCCACTTCCATTGAAAAGAGGGCAGGGAATTCCTGGGAGGAGCCAAGATGATTGCAGAAAATTCCTGAAGCTTTTCCTAAGCCAACTTTGGTTGAAGTCTCTAAATATACATTAAAGAGATAGAATCCATAAAAAAAAAACCCAGAGAAATAACCATGGAGAAATTTCAGAACAGGTCCATTTCATGAGATTAAAAGAGAAGTGCAGCCCACTGTAGGCAACAAAGCTGAGAAGCCAGGGAGAAGTTCTTAATCACAGTGCAGCTCAGGTCCCAGCTCAGCAGGACTGTTGTGCAACAGACCAGAAGTGAGGGTTCCAAACCCAGCTCAAATGCCTAGTAAAAATACTAAGCCAGAAGCTCTGATGCAGCAAACTGAAATGGATTGGGCTACCATAGCACAGGGAAGAATCCATGAGCATCTAAAATGCCAGAGTCCAAAACTAGGGACAGATCTCTATCCTCCAACACAAAAAGCTTGGTATTATACTATCAGAAGTCTAGCTCCATTATCATAATAAGCAAAATAAAAAAACACACAAGCAAACAAAAAGAAAACTAACCATGGAAAGCTACTCTTTTATTAGAAAAGATGAAAACACCATCTCAGAAGAGGAAAGAAGTGTCAGGGTGTCAACATATGAAGTATCAAAGGAGATTATGAATTGAACTCAAATCCAAAAAGATCTTTTTGGAGAGGTCAAAAAAGAATTTTAAAAAACCAAAGAAGAGAAGAAGGAAAATGGAGAAAAGAAATGAGAGTCATGTAAGAAAATTATGAAAAATTGTCTGATTAAAACAATATATTTAAAAGTAAAATTGGCCAAATGGAAATAAAGAAAAAACTCCTTTAAAAATAAAATGGATAAACTGGAAAAGGAAACCAACTCATCAAAATATAATACTGACCAAATAGAAAAGGAAAACAACTCCTTTAAAAGTAAAATCAGGGATGGCTAGGTGGCGCAGTGTATAGAGCACTGACTCTGGAGTTAGGATTACCTGAGGTCAAATCCCACTTAAGACCATTGCTTTGTAAAAACTAAAAAAAAGTAAAATCAACCAACTGGAAAAGGAAAAACAAAAACTAATTGAGGAAAGTTCATCAAACACAACAAAAATTTGAGGCAAATAGAAGAAAATATAAAGTCACTCTTAGAAAAGCAAGCAACCTGGAAAATAGATGGAAAAGAGATAATTTATGAATTTTGTAATTTCAGTTCTTCTCAAAACCACAATCAAAAAAAAGAGCCTGGTCAATATCTTTCAGAAAATTATCTAGGAAAACTGTCCTAATATTCTAGAACAAGAAGATAAAATAATCCTTAAATGAATACATTGATAACCTCCAGAAAGGGTTTTCAAAAAAAAAAATACAAGGAATAATGTAGATAAATTTCAAGATTATCAGCTAAAGGAGAAAATACTTCAAGCTGCCAGAAAGAAACAATTTAAATATCAGGGAGTCATAGTTAGGATTATGCATGACTTGTCAGTTTCAACATTAAGGTACTGGAGAGCTAGAAAATGATATCTAAATCTTTGTTTTTGTTTTTTTATTTTAATTTTTTTGAATTCTACAATTTTTCCCCAACATTGCTTCCCTCATTCTACCTCCCACAGAACGCAGTCTGATAGGCTTTACATTGTTTCCATACTATACATTGATCAAAATTGAATGTGTTGAGAGAAAAATCATATCATTAAGGAAAAAGTAAAATATAAGAGATAGCAAAATTACATAACACAAAAGATAACTTTTGAAATTAAAGGCAACAATCTTTTGTCTTTGCTTAAACTCCAAAGTTTTTTCTTTGGATACAGATGGTATTCTCCATCACAGATACACTAAAATTGTCCCTGATTATTGCACTGATGAAATGAGTAAATCCATATTGTTGCTATAGTGTACAACGTTCTGGTTCTGCTCATCTTGCTCATATCAGTTCATGCAAGTCTTTCCTGAATTCTTATTGGATAGCAGTTTTTTATTTTCCCTATGTTTACCTTTTCATGTGTCTCTTGAGTTTCCTGTTTGAAGTCCAAATTTTCTATTTAGCCCTGGTCTTTTCATCAGGAAAAATTGGAAGTCTCCTATTTCATTAAAAGTCCATCTTTTCTCCTAGAAGAAAAGGCTTGGTTTTTCCAGATAGTGAATTCTTGGCTGCATTCCAAGCTCCCTTGCTTTTCAGATTATCATATTCCAGACCCTTTGATCCCTTAATGTTGATGCACCCAGATCCTGTGTAATGCTTACTGTGACACCTTGGTATATAAATTGTGTGTTTCTAGCTGCTTGCAGGATTTTTCTCTTTTATGTAATAGTTCTGGAATTTGGCCACAATATTCCTTGGGGTTTTCATTTTTGGGATCCATTTCCAGAGGGAAGAGATGTATTTGTTTTAAGGTTTTTTGCAAGGCAAATGGGTTTAAGTGGCTTGCCCAAGGCCACACAGCTAGGTAATTATTAAGTGTCTGAGACCAGATTTGAACCCAGGTATTTCTGAATCCAGGGCTGGTGCTTTATCCACTACACCACCTAGCCACCCTGAGATGTATTTTTTCCAATAACTATTTTGCCCTATGATTCCATGATATCAGGGCAAGTTTCCATTACTAAATCCTTTATTACTGAATCCAGGACTTTTCATCTGCAGTGTTTTCAGGAAGCCCAGTGGTCCTTCAGTTGGCTCTCCTGGATCTAATCTAGGTGTCAGTGGTTTTGCCAATGAGGTATTTTACATTTTCTTCTTTATTTTTTGATTTTTTGGTTTTATTTAATAGATTCTTGTTTTCTCAAATCGTCATTAATTTGCAAAGATTCCATTCTTTTTTAATAGAAGAATTTTCATCATTTACCTTTTGCAACTCCTTTTCCAATTGGTAAATTGTATTTTCTGCTTTTTGCCCCTGGCTCATCCACACTGCCATGAAACAGTCATTTTTGGGAGATACTCTTCTCCTAGCTTCTTTTTCCAGGGATTTGTCAATCAGAATTCTATTAACAGACTTGATTCATATTAGTTCTGAGAAAAAGCAAGGAGACCTTATCACAGTGCCTTCTCTGCACCATTTTGCATGGAAGTCTTGTTATCTAAATCTTAATAATTCTGGCAAAGGCAAATGAGTCATAGATGAATCTAGAATATAGGAAGTGATCACCCTAATAGAGATGATAAATTAGTAAACAGTTATTATAGTACCTTTATTGAAATTTATTTATTCTATAGTGAAACAGGATTTGTAAATATACTTACAAATGGGTGAGAAAATTTGTCTTTTAAAAATATACTTTTATTGTGAAAAATATAATATGGAATTAGAAAAAAGTACTTTTGTTAATTTATGAAAAGTGGACGGAAATTTAAGAATTTTATAAAGTTATAAACAAGGGATAAAGAAAGGTTTTATTATTTTATTTTTAATTGACTTCAGAATGTCAAGTAGACATAAATCATCCATTTTCAGAATGGCGGTGACAAAATAGAGAAAAGAAAGGAAAACATTCAAAACTCATAAAACACAACTTGTGACAAAGGATACTCTCTTCTCCAGTCACATTTTCCAAGCAGTTATGCCTGATAGTTTCTGCTTTTTTCTCATGATTCACAGAGTTGTGAAATCAGGAAGTCTATTCAAATCAAAACAAAGTTTATTATCTGTTGTCATGTAAATTTGGTTTCAAAATGGACAAAATTACAACCATTAGAGTTTATATCTAAGAAGACTGAAAATCTAAAATTAATAAGAGGATTAATATCTTAATTCACCTTTTAGACAACCTTAGTATGATTGTGTGTATGGATAGTTTTGGTGGTGGTGGTGGTGATGATGATGATGATGATGATGATGATGATGATGATGATGATGATAATGAAGATGACAATGATGATAATGGATGGTGAGACAGACTCAGGTTAAGGCAGACTTGTGTTTAAGCCTCACTCTGGGCAAATGTTTATATCCTAGTAGCCCAGCAACAAATATCAGAGAATTCTATATTATAGAAAGTATAGTTACAGTTTTTAAAACAATGGATTATGGGAAGGGAAAATAATTCAATAGATTAGAAGACTGTTTCACGAGTCAAGAAGACTTGGATTCAAATTTTATGTCTAATTCATGAAAACTAGTTGAGTATAGCTTGAATGGTTTCACTCTCAGAGCCTCCTGGAAAATCTTTGAGTTTAAATTAGTTATGTTGCAACTCTGTATGAGTATAGGAAGTTTTTACAGATCTATACCACTACCCAATACTCCCAATATAAAGAATTGGGGTATGGGACAAATCAATTTCAATTATTAGGAAAGTCAAATGAAAGATGATATTATTGCAATGAATGACCCCTGATTCTCCTGGTTTCCTAGTAATCTAAGCTCCTCACTCAGAATACCAGGGGTATCAAAGAGTGAGAAGTAGTATTTGTTTTGGAGTACTCAGATTGTCTCAAACTACACATGCTTTAAAGTATATTATAAAATTATTGCTCATGAATAAATTATAAAATAGAAAGCACACAGAGTATGTTTGAACTTTAGAGAACTATCTTAATTCATGAGCATTAATTTTTTTAGTGTCATCCTCAAAAGCCAGAATATTATTTGGCACAAGTGTAGAGAGTCCCTGTGCTAACAGCCTTTTAATCTGCTCAAATGGCCCTGGTCCTTTTTCAATAGGAACAGAGGTCTTTCTTTTTTTCACTCAATGCTCATGATACCAGATGTGCTTCAATCTGTAGCCAAGTGTCTTCCATAAAAGTAAATGAAAATTAAGTTAGAGACACAGTCGTCACTATCTTCAGCAAAAGGGAAAGTCCTTCATGAAAAAAAGTGTCAGAAATGGACAAAAGCAGGGCTGTGATTTATGTAAGTCAAGTAACCATATAAGACTAATTCATTTATCTTTCTACAAAACCTTTTCCCTTTATTATTTCTTTTCTTATTTTTTGTTAAAAGGAAAAGTAGACATTGAGAAAGAACGCAATGAAAGGTGGAGAAAAGAATGTTAGTTTAAAAGGAAGACAAATCTTTCCTGTCTTGATGGGAAGGACTTCTTACTGTGATTTTGTTTAATTCTGACTCTTATACTCAGTCAGGAATTCTAAGGAAACTAAGTGATTATATTTTAATTATGGCCTACTTTGCAAAGAGCAACTAGATTGGCAGAACTCCATGGACTTAATAAGTGGCTGCGCCTTCTGAAGTGTTTTCAGGTTAGGCATGCTTATTGCACACATATTCAATGAGTATTTGAAATTAAAGTAGCTTCCTGTATGAATAGGCTAAGTGAGGATCAATTCAAGTTTCTTCATTTCTCCCTGAGTGCAGTCTTCAAAGGTAAAAATCAAAATGACATAATGCTTCATTGGAGATGCAGAGATTTGGTAATTCAGAATATGACTTCAGTGGCAATAGTGGGTTCTATACTATTAAAGGATATATTAGCCAACTGGAGGCTCATACCATTAAATTGAATGTGCATTTATTTAGTAGTCACTGTGTCTAAGATGCTGGAGATACAAAAGTAAGATTAGATAATAGGCTTTTTTCCCCCCAAGAAGTTAACTATCATGGGTAGATAACATGCATACTAAAGGCAAAATATTAGTGTTTAAATATGGAGAGATTAAAGATATTTTTATAAGAAATATTAGTTAAGAAAAATCATTTCATTTAAGGACAAAGAAAAAGTTATGGAAGAGATGAGTTCTTGAATAGGACGATGACAGAAGTGGAGGATGTAAATAGACAGAAAGAGAGGCAATTAATTATTCTGGGCTTAGGGAAGGAGTATGGAAGTGTATGGAACTAGGAGATATCAGAATAAGAACAGAATGCAAATAACTGTTCAGTTTAACTGAAAGATATAATATGTGTGAAGGGGAGACCACTTTGGATCTTCTTTAAATCAATCGGGTTATGGCTCTTCTGAAGAGACTCTTCAGTCAGAGTGTAGGGAAAAGAAGGAATACAAATTTGTATTATTCAAATTTATTAGCAATTCTATTAAAACAATTGTTGAGGGTGGAACCAAGATGACTGCAGGAGAATATCCTTTCCTAGGAGCACACTCCAAAATATTTAAAAACCTTAAAATTATGACTCTAAACTAAATTTCAATAGACAGAATCCATAGAAAGATCCAGTGAGGCAATTCTCCAGCCCAAGGTAACCTGGAAAATCATGGGAAGACTCTGTTTCACAGGGCTGGAGGGGCCAGCAGTACAACATAGCAAAGGAGCTCCAGGCTTCTGGGAACAGACCCAAGGTACCTGGTCCCTGGGGAGTCTCGGCTCCTGGCAGCAGAAGTAGTTTCCTGACCTGCTAACCCAGGGAACACCAAGTACAACTTGGAAAATCAGTGGAAAACCTCTTCCAGAAGAAACCCAAAGCCCAGGCCACTGTGGCCCTACCCAGTGTGCCCATGATCCTCAGGGCAACCCAGATCCAAGGAAATGGAAGCAGGTCCACAGAACTGCCCAGCAAGAGGCTCCCAGCAGCTGCTTCCAGAGTCCTCAGTCCATTAAAGGTAAGGGAGTAGAGGGAAGCTGTTGAGGTCTCTCCTCTGTCCCTGAAACAGGTCTCATGGACACATTCTGGGCTCCCAAACTATAATAGAGTGGGAACACTCCTCACAGCCCAGGGTCAGAGGAGTGTGCTTGTGGTAATCCACAGACCAGAGCACAGCCAGGAGACCTTGAAGGAACTTAGGTTCTTGAAGGGGTATCACAATACAGCTCAGAAGATCAGGAAGCACCTCAAAACCAAGACACTGGATGGGGAAATGAGTAAACAGAAAAAAAGGAACCTAACCAAAGACAATTACTTTGGTCCCATGGAGGATCAAAAATACATACTCAGAAAATGATAGAGTCAATGCTTATGCATCTAAAGCCTCCAAGAAATATAGAAGTTTGGCTCAATCTATGACAAAGTTCAAAAAAGATTTTAAAAATGAAGTAAGGGAAGAGGAAGAAAAATTGGGAAGAGGGATAAGAGAGATGCAGGAAATACATGAAAAAGAATTCAGTAACTTAGTCAAGAAGATCCAAAAAGCACTGAAGAAAATATTATATTAAACCCTAGTTTAGGTCAAATGGATAAAGCAATCCCAAAATTTAATGAGGAGAAGAATGCCATAAAAAGCAGAATTGATCAGATGGAAAGGGAGATAAAAAAGTTCTCTGAGGAAAACAAATCCTTCAAATGTAGAATGGAGCTAGAGGAAGCTCATGACTTTGCAAGGAATCAAGAAACAACAAAACAATACCAAAAAAAACCAGAAGAAAATGTGAAATATTTCATTAAAAAATCACTGATCTGGAAAACAGATCCAGAAGAGACAATTTAAAAATTATTGGGCTCCCTGAAAGTCATGATCAGGAAAAGAGTCTTGACTTCATTTTTAACAAACTTCTACAGGAAAATTTCCCTGATATCCTAAAAACAGGGAGTAAACTAGAAATTGAAAGAATGCACTGGTCTACTCCTGAAAGAGATCCAAAATATAACACCCCCCCCCAGGAATATTAGAGCCAAGTTCTAGAACTCCCAAGTCAAAGAGAAAATAACACAAGCAACTAAAAGGAAACAATTTAAATATCATGGAGCTATAGTCAGGATTACCCAAGATTTATCAGATTCTACCCTAAGGGTTCATAGGGCTTAGAATACAATATTCTGGAAGGCTTGGAATGCAAATGTGAATAAATTATCTGGCACAATTTAACATCCTCTTCCAGGGGAAAAGATGGACTTCCAGTGAAACAGGGGAATTTCAAATGTTCCTGTTGAAATGACTGTAACTGAACAGAATGTTTGTTCTTCAAGTACAAGACTCAGTGAAACATACAGAGAGTAGATTATAAGGGTAAATTATGAGGGATTTAATGATGATGAACTGTACATATTCCTGCATGGAAGATGATGCCAATATTACTCATGTAAACCTTCTCATTTATTAGAGCTGATAGAAGTAGCATATATAGACAAAGCACAGGAGAGAGCTGTATTGTAAGAATGGGGACAATGTGTGAAAGGGAAATGTACTCGGAGTAAGAAAAAGGAGAGGTAGAATAGCTAGGATATTTCATGTAAAAGTGTCAAGAAATAGCTTTTTTTAAAGAAAGATTTTATTTATTTTGAGTTTTACAATCCCCCCCATTCTTAATTCCTTCCACCCACTCCTTACAGAAGGCAGTCTGTTAGTCTTTACATTGTTTCCATGGTATACATGGACCTAAGTTGAATGGAATGAAAGAGAAATCATATCCTTAAGTAAGAAAAATAAAGTATAAGAGATAGCAAAATCACATAAGATAACATTTTATTTCCTCTAAATTGAAGGTAATAGTCTTTGTTCTTTGTTCAAAATCCACAGTTCTTTCTCTAGATATAGATGGTATTTTCCATTGCAGAGAGACAGACAAAATTAACGCTGATTGTTGTACTGAAGGAATGTTCAAAACCATCACATTTGAACAACAGCCCCATGTTGCTGTTAGGGTGTACAATGTTTTTTTTTGTTCTGCTCACAGCATAAGTTCACACACAACTTTCAAGGCTTCACTGAATTCCCATCCCTCCTGGTTTCTAATAGAACAATAGTGTTCCATGACATACATATACACCACTTTGTTAAGCCATTCTCTAATTGAAGGACATTCACTTAATTTCCAATTCTTTACCACCACAAAAGGGTTGCTATGAATATTTTTGTACAAGTGATGTTTTTACCCTTTGTCATCATCTCTTCAGGGTATAGACTCAGTAGAGTTATTGCAGAATCAAAGGGTATGAACATTTTGTTGCCCTTTGGGCATAATTCCAAATTGCTCTCCAGAAAGGTTGGATGAGATGAAAGCTCCACCAACAATGCATTAGTGTCTCAGATTTCCCACATCCCTTCCAACATTGATCATTGTCCATTCTGGTCATATTGGTCAGTCTAAGAGGTATGAGGCAGTATATCAGTGATGCTTCAATTTGCATTTCTCTAATAGGTAATGATTTAAAGTAATTTTTTGTATGACTATGGCTCACATTGATTTCCTCGGTTGTAAATTGCCTTTGAATATCCTTTAACTATTTGTCAATTGGGGAATAATTTGGGGTTTTTTGAAAATTTGATTCAGTTCTCTGTATATTTTAGAAATGAGTCCTTTGTTAGAAATAGTAGATGTAAAAATTGTTTCCCAGTTTCCTACATTTCTTTTCTTGATTACAGTAGTTTGGTCTATGCAAAAGCTTTTGAATTTAATGTAACCAAAATCATCTACTTTGCCTTTAGTGATTTCTCTATCTCTTCCTTAGTTATAAACTGCTTCCCTTTCCATATATCTTTTTTTTTTTAGATTTTTCAAGGCAATGGGTTTAAGTGGCTTTCCCAAGGCCACATGGCTAGGTAATTATTAAGTGTCTGAGGTTGGATTTGAACCCAGGTATTTGATTCCAAGGCTGGTGCTCTATTCACTGTGCCAACTAGCCACCCCTAAATAAAATGGTATTTCTTTGTTTGTTTGAACCTGTTATTTTTTATTTTTTTTAGATTTTTCAAGGCAATGGGGTTAAGTGGTTTGCTAGGTAATTATTAAGTGTCTGAGACCAGATTTGAACCCAGGTACTCCTGACTCCAGGACTGGTGCTTTATCCACTGTGCCATGTAGTCACCCCTCCTTTCCATATATCTTACAGGTTACACTAGTCCTTGCCCTTCTAGTTTGCTTATAGTATTGTCTTTTATGTCTAAATCCTGTATCCTTTTGGATCTTTTCTTGGTATAGGGTGTGTGGTGTTGATCTAATCCAAGTTTCTTACATACTAAATTCCAATCTTCCCAAGAGTTTTTATTGAAAATAGAGTTTATCCCAATAACTGGACTCTTTGAGTTTATTAAACAGAAGATTATGATAATCAATTACTGCTATGGCACCTAGTCTATTCTACTGATCCACCACTCTATTTCTTAGCCAATACCAGATAGTTTTGATGACTGATGCTTTATATTATAATTTTAGATCTGGCAAGGCTAAGCCACCCTTCTTTCACCCCTTTTCCCTATTAAATCCCTGGAAATTCTTGAATTTTATTTCTCCATAGGAATTTACATACATTTTTTCCTAACAAAATAAAGTAATTATTAGGAAGTTTGATTGGTAGGGCACTAAACAAGTAGTTTAGTTTAATGATCTTGGTTACAGGGGTTTTGTCTGTGCAAGAGCTTTTTAATTTAATGTAATCAAAATTATCTAGTTTGTTTTTAATGATGTTCTCCATCTCTTCCTTGATCATAACCTGTTTGCCTTTTCATAGATCTGACAGATCTACAACTTGATTCTTTTGTTTGCTTATTCTAATTTTTTTTATGTCTAAATCCTGTATCCATTTTGATCTTATATTTGTATGGCAGTTGATGTTTGCCCATTTATTTAATTATGATTTTATTTGCATGAGAAGTGGTTTCAAATTGTTTTCAAAAAGTTTTTGAGTCTGCCTTAGCAGGTAGACTCCCAGGTATTTTATATTTTCTGAAGTTTCTTTGAATGGGATTTCTCTTTCTAGCTCTTTCTGCTGCCTCTTGTTATTCATATATAGAAATGTTGAGGATTTATGAGTATCTGTTCAAATTCCACAATTCTTTCTCTGGATACAGATTGTATTCTCCATTGCAGAGACAGCACAAAATTGGCCCTGATTGTTGTACTGATGGAATGCACAAATCCATCGTGGTTGATCAACACCCCCATGTTGCTGTTAGGGTACACAATATTTTATATCGTGCAACTTTCTACTATTTTTTATTATTTCTAGTAGGTTTTAGATTTTGGGGGATTTTCTAAGTATATCAACATGTCATCTGCAATGAGTGAGAGTTTTGTTTCTTCCTTCTGAATTCTAATTCCTTCAATCTCTTTTTCTTCTCTTATTACTGAGGCTAACATTTCCAATACAATATTGAATAGTAGTGGTGATAATGGGAATCCTTGTTTCATTCATGATTTTATTGGGAATTCCTCTAACCTATCCCCATTGCTTATAATGCTTATTGATGATTTCATATAGATACTGCTAATTATTCTAAGGAAGAATGCATTTATTCCTATACTATCTAGTATTTTTAGTAGGAATGGGTGCTGTATTTTGTCAGAAGCTTTTTCAGCATCTACTGATATAATCATATGATTCAGATAGGTTATTTATTGATATAATTGATTATATTAACAATTTTCCTAATATTGCACCAACTCTACATACCTGGGATTCTTTTAGATCATAATGTATTATCCTAATGATAACTTTTTGTAATTGTTTACTTAAGATTTTTACATCTATATTTATTAGGGAGATAGGTCTATAATTTTCTTTCTCTGTTTTAACTCTTCCTGCTTTAAGTATCATCACCATATTGGTTTCATAGAAAGAGTTAGGCAGAGTTCCATCTTCACCTATTTTTCCAGAGTTTATATAGAATTGGAACCACTAGTTCCTGAAATGTTTGATAGAATTCCCTTCTGAATCCATGTCTCCCTGGAGATTTTTTCCTTAAGCAGTTCTATAATGACTTGTTGAATTTCTTTTTCTGAGTGAAGGTTATTTGGGTTTTTCTAATTATCTCTTCATTTAATTTTGGCAACTTATATTTTGTAAATTACTCATCCATTTCATGTAGATGGCCAAATTTTATTGGCATAGAATTGGGAAAAATAATTCTGAATTATTACTCTAATTTCCTCCTCATTGGTGATGAGTTCACCTTTTTTTCATTTATGATACTAGTCATTTGGTTTTCTTCATTCTTTTTTAATCAAATTTACCAGAGGTTTATCAATTTCATTGTTTTATTCATAAAACCAGATTTTATTTATGAGTTCTGTAGTTTTCTTCTTTTTGAGTTTATCAATTTCTCCTTTAATTTTTAGAATGTCTAATTTGCTATTTAGGGGTTTTTAATTTGTTCTTTCACTAGTTTTTTTAGTTGCATATTTAGTTCATTGATTCCCTCTTTCTCTAATTTATTCATGTAAGCATTTAAAGAGACAATATAACCCCTGACAGCTGCTTTCAGTGAATCCCATAGGTTTTGGTATGTTGTTTCATTATTGTCATTATCTAGATAAAATAATTCTTTCTATAATTTGTTGTTTGATTCACTCATTCTTTAAAGTGAGGTTATGTAGGTTCTAATTAGTTCTGGATCTCCTTGGCCCAATATTGTATATGATTTTTATTGCATTATGATAAGAGATAGATGTATTCACTATTTCTGTCTGTCTGCAGTTGATGATTATGTTTTTATGCTCTAATACATGGTCAGTTTTTGTCTAAGTACCATGTACTGCAGAGAAAAATAGTATATTCCTTGCTATCCCCATTCAATTTCCTTCTTAAGTCTATCATATCTAGTTTTCCAGTTTTTCTAACAATCTATTTACCACCTTTACTTCTTTCTTGTTTATTTTATGATTCAATTTATCTAGATCTGAGAGTAGAAGGTTGAGGTCTCTCACTAGCATTGTTTTGCTGTCTATGTCTTCCTGTAGTTCTTTCAGCTGCTACTCTAAGAATTTGGATGCTATCCAATTGGGTGCATACATATTCAGTATTGAATTCACTTTATTGTCTGTGGTAACTTTTAGGAGGATAGAGTTTCCTTCCTTATCTCTTAATGCTATCTATTTTGGCAGCTGCTTTGTCTGAGATAAGGATTGCAACCTCTGCTCTTTTCACTTCAGCTGAAGCAAAATATATTTTGTTCCAAACATTTACTTTACCTCTATGTGTGGTTCTTTGCTTCAAATGCAGCATATTGTAGGATTCTGGATTTTAATCCACTCTGCTTTTTGCTTTCATTTTAAGGTACAGTTCATCCCATTCACATTTAATATTATAATTTCTAACTCTTTATTGACTTCCATGCTATCTGCCCTCTGTTTCTATTTCCCCCCCTTTTCCCCCTTTATCCATATTCCCCAGCATTTTGTTCTGAATACCACCCCCTTCAGTGTTTTTGCCCTCCTATATCCACCCCCTTTCTTTCCCTTTTCCCTTTTTTCTTCTTCCCTTCTGTTAGTTACCCTCTTTCTCGCCCTCCCTGTCCATGTACCCCCCTCCTCTTTTCTCCTTTTAATACTTGAAGGGTAAGATGTATTTTTTTTAAATTTACTGAGTACATGTGTATGTTAACTTTAAGACAAGTCTGATGAGAGGAAGATTCAAGTGTTCATCATCTCCTCCCTTCTTCCCCACTATTACCATTGGTCTTTTGTACCTCTTAATGTAATGATATTTCTGTTAAGAGGTTTGTTTCATATCATATATGGGGAAAGATCAGGAGATTTTAGAACTGTGCCTGTCTTCTCTCTGCCATCTTCGTTGAAAGTCTCCCATTCTCTTTTTCTTCAAAATGACAGATCACTAGAAGATTATTACATGATTTAGTATTTGCTCCAAAATTTTAAAATTCATTTTCTATATTCCTAGAAACCTTTGAAGTGTAATTTGTTCATAGTTTAAGATCTCATCTCTATGTATTTATATTGCTTATATTTCTTTTCCTAGTAATGGAGCAGAACTCCTGACACATTGTAAGACTTAAGAAATGCTTATTGACTTAAACTGAGAAATCAACATTATGTTTCAAATGAAAACAATTTAAATAATCTTCATTATACTCAAATTATCTTGTTTACATTTTTTCAGTGTTTATAGTGGTTGCAAAAGATTTGATGATGACCACATCTTTTAATCAAGCAGTTTCCACAGTTTTTTCCAGTTAAGGAACACCCAGGGTCATCAAGGGAAGAATGCCTAGGCTATGCATTATTGAAGTTGTCAGATTTTTTTCTTCCTAAAAGCTAGGAACTTGTTTGGATCATCCTCTTAGTCTAGAATAAAGTATATCCTTAATGAATCTCATCTAAGTTATTACTAGTGCTTATGAATAAGCTATTGAGCTTTTCGGAACTGCCACAACCTATTAGAAAATTAATATATAATTGCAGATGCTTGTGGCAATTATGCAGACACAGATGCAGTTATGCTTGCCAAGAATAATGATAGGATTAGACTAGAAATTAATCAAAATATCAATATTCCTCTCCAGACTTCCCTTCTTGATTTCACTAAAAGAAAATTTGCTTAAATCAGTTATAGTCACCCTGCTAGGGTTAGCTTCTTAACTACTTCCTCTATATTGGTGAGCTTATTCCACTAAGGACAGCTGACTACCTCTCTTTCTGAATTCTAAAGATAACCTTGATGGTCTCTATTTTTATCAAGAATAAACTGTGGACTGTTGTGTTGTCCATTATCAACCAGCTACTAGAATTCTATTATTTTTTTGGTTAAAGGATTTAATGAGATACAGTAAGGATAGTGGTAGAAGTGTATCTCCTTTTGTCTCTTTGCAGAAAAGTCCTCATGTAGTTCCCCTAAGATATAATTCTTTGCTGAGTAAATTCTGAGGATTGGTCAAGAAGATGCCTCTAATTAGTGCATCTAGTTTGTCCTTAATGTGTTTCATAACTGCTGGTGCAAATGTGACCATCAACCACTGTTTTGCAGATAATGCTACTGATAAAGATGAGAATTATAAGTGTTCTCACCTTAATAAGGGAAGAAAAGAAAGAAATAATGTTCTTCAGCCATCAGTGAGTTTACATTATCATCTCCAAAGGGATGACTGATTTTTTCAGTCAATCACCAGTTATTCTCTATCCTTACTCTTTTATCAAGGCACTTCAGTCCTCCCAAATTAAAGATTTATTGACTGGTATGATTGATTGAACACAATTGACTGAGTATTCGGTGATTACATTAAACCTTCATTCTTGTCCAGGATTTTAGAAACTGAGAGACTTCTAATGCACTATTGGTGGAGCTTAGAATTAGTCCAACCATTCTGGAAAGTAATTTGGAATTATACACAAAAAACTATTAAATTATCCATACCATTTGATCCAGACATAATAGTTCAAAGAAAAAAGGAAAATAGCAGCTTTTTGTGGTAGCAAAGAACATGAAATTCAGGGATGCCCATTAAATGGTGGAATGACTGAACAAGTAATGGGATATTAATACGACGGTATACAATTCTTTTTTAAGAACATGATGTTCTTAAAGAACATGATACACTTGTTCTGTATGAAATAATGAGATAGTTTCAGAAAAAAGTGGTAAGATTTATATGAACTGATATAAAGTGACAATACTATAAAGATAATCAACTTTGAAAGACTTGACAATGATCAACCACAGTTACAAATGACATTCTTAAACATGATAACCAATTTCATATAGATTTTGATGGAATCAGAGTGCATTTTTTCTTTTCTTTTATTCCTTTGTATTTTATTCATGTAAAATATGGAAATATGTTTTTCATACTACATATTTTTAATGGATTTTGTTTTTCTTGCCATTTAATTTGGAGGGATGGGATAAAGGATAGAGAGAATTTCCAAGTGAAACTAAAATAAAATTTAATCTTAAAATGTAAAGTCAAGGGGGGGGGGGCTGGCTAGGTGGTGCAGTGGATAGAGCACCAGCCATGCAGTCAGGCATTCTTGACTTCAAATCAGGCCTCAGACACTCAATAATTACTACCTAGCTGTGAGGCCCTTGGCAAGCCACCTAACTGAATTGCCTTGCAAAAACTAAAAAAAAAGTAGTAAGTTCAGATGCTTCATTATGAAAATCCTGATACCTCTTTATATTTTATATTCATGTGTGTGTGTGTGTGTGTGTGTGTGTGTGTGTGTGTGTGTGTATTTCCTCTCTTCTTTAGCTAGTGAGGAAAATGAAAGCACATAGTTTAGCAATATCAACTAATTTACCAACAATGCCTGAAGGTATAGAAATATTCTAGAACCTTACTAATTCATGTGCCCAATAGAAAGATGGAGTTACATTTCTCATCTCTTTCCTTATCTGTCACTAGAATATTTACAGTGTTCTGTTTCATTATATTTCTTTCCAGTTACTTTGCTGTAGTATTTGGAGTTTTTTTCCAATTCTTTTCCAATTTATATATTTTTTAGATTTTTTGCAAGACAAATGGGGTTAAGTGGCTTGCCCAAGGCCAGACAGCTAGGTCATTATTAAGTGTCTGAGACCAGATTTGAACCCAAGTGCTCCTGACTCTAGGGCTGGTGCTTTATCCACTGCACTACCTAGCCTCCCCTCCAATTCTTTTCAATATGTACTTCAGATCCATCATTCTCCAGATGTCTATCCATTGTGGAAGCTCACTGACTCACAATGGAAGTTCATTCTGTCCATTCAGCTTCTTCCCCTGATTGTACCCAATAAGGAGGTAGCCCATCCCAGCTATGTCCCTTTAATCTCCAGGCTGCCCTTCAAACTTTTTTTTTTTAATTTAAGGAGCTATAATAGAAACTGTTGGTATAATGCAGATACAATAAGTAAGTCTATATTTCTTCAGAAAATTTCTTTAGTGGTGAAAAAAGATGCTGGAACGACAAGCATATTTTCATGAAATGCCAAGTGTTTATGACTCTCCTGAACAGCTGCTACTACTCGGAAATCTTGATGGGGTCTGTGTCTTCTGAGGGCTTAACTGTCTGGTGACTCAGTCCACCAAAGAACATGAACTCTATTAAGTGCTCCATATTCTGTACAGAAAACTGTAATCAGTTTCAAAAAGCGTACTTGGAAATGGGTATTCACTACTCTTTGAAAGTCTTCACTCCACAGAGCTGGCCCACCAGGCTTCATCTGAAAAGTAATAAGGAGGCTTTACTATTTTGTACCATGGTACTAGATAAGTTACTTCATTCTTCTGCTTACTATAAATTGTATATATGGGGAAATATATTTTTCTTGTCATTCTTTATCCTTGTCTAAGGCTTCTCAAACTTTAGTTCGATGAGCAAAATTATCATATTTCCAAATATGAAAGACTTAATTCATCGCATCTCCTCCAAACTCTTGTCTCCAATAACCAACTAATTCAGAATGAACTGTAGGAAGGTGAAATATATTTATAAGTATTTTCCAGGAATTCATTCATCTTTGCTGATTGTATGTCATTAAGTCTGAAATTCATAGAATGTCCTATCATATTGTCTGGGACCTGTAGCAATAGATACATATACCTGGGGGTGAGTGCCATGTTACACAGCTGACCAGAGTCCACCAGTGCCTTTGGAGATGGAACATGGCTCTGCAGGTTCCAGGAAAGGCTTGCTGGAAGACACAAGAGGAGGAGTGTTCTCTCTTCATTGGTCACCCTTGGAACTGTCCTGCTTGGGGAGGGCCAAAACTTTTTTTTTTTTTTTATCATGTACCCTTCTTCTTCTTTCCCCCCAAACATTGCAATCGTCCTTTGTTAAAATGTGTTTCAGGGTGGCTAGGTGGCGTAGTGGATAAAGCACCGGCCTTGGAGTCAGGAGTACCTGGGTTCAAATCCGGTCTCAGACACTTAATAATTACCTAGCTGTGTGGCCTTGGGCAAGCCACTTAACCCCATTTGCCTTGCAAAAACTAAAAAAAAAATGTGTTTTAAAGTTAAGGGTTTTCTTTCAGTTTTTATTTTGATTTCAGCTCTTTACAGCACCTGGAACTCACCAAGTTCTTAGTGTTTTTTGAACCATTGACTAACAGGAGTCAAATAGAACATTGTTCTTTTCTGATTCTATCATTTTTCCCTACATCAATTAATATGTCTTCTGATGTTTCTCTCAACTTTTCTTTTAAATTTGCTATTAATATCTTTATATCACATTTTCCCAACTCCCTAGCGAAATCTTGTTATGAGACAATAATTCAACAAAAACAAGCATTAACCTAACTCTTGTGTGAAATCATTTGTCACATTGTCCTAATAATCAACTACATCCCTGCCTTGAATGAAGAGTAATATTACTTTTTATCAAAATAATTTTAATACATTTTGTATTTACTTATCGATGTACATGTTTTACTACCCAGCAGTGTCTTCTTTAAACTTGGCATCATACAGAGTTCTGTTTCATTAATATTATTATAGTCATTGTGTACATCATTCCCTTGACCCTATTTATTTTGCTTTCTATCAGCTCATATCAATTTTCCTATTTTCTTTTAAATTTTTTATAGTCATTCTTACTGTCCAATAATATTCTATTATACCACTGCTCAATCCAAGAATGCCTATTTTATTTCTCATTCTTTCCTTCCTCAAAGAGTAGATTATTCTGAATATTTTAATATATGTGTTCCTTTATTTTCTGCTTTGGGTCTCTTTCATATATATGTCTAATAGTGGGATCACTGAATAGAGTATGAACATTTAGTCATTTTAATGTATATTTGCCAATTGATTTCTGGATTAGTCTCTTCTTAGTCTCTTCTATTTCAAAAGTTCTGTGATTTTTATGATTCTATACAATCCTCCTGAATAAATTCCTTTAACTATTACAAAAAGGACAACTGGGGCTTTGTTTACTCATGAATGATAAGAATAGCTTACCTTACCTGTCCCAGGTATGTGCATTTGTTTTTACAGGTCCCAGACAATACGATGGGAGATTCTATGAATTTCATACTTATGACATACAACCAGCAAAGATGAATGAATTCCTGGAAAATATTAATAAATATATTCACCTTCCTACATTGCTTAACTACTTTCTTGCTGTTAAGAATTGCTAACTAATTTCTGCAAAATATCTTTATATAACTCAAAAAGTCTTAATGCAACATTCAGAGACTTTTTGCTGAGTCCTCTCCTTAGAATTCTGTCTTCTTTAGCAAGGAAATGATCATGTTCGCAATCCTTTAGAACATTCCCATTGCAGTACTTAGAAGTTTGTCATTAGAGCTATAATTATGGAGGGGAAATGTCACCATATTAGATGATAATTTTGTTAAACCTCTGATTTCCAAGAAAAATGAAATATCCACTTCCCCTGGAACCCTGTGGATTTCAGCTTACACACAGTGACAGTTTTTCTAATTCTTTTATGTTTTGCATATCCTCTAAACCATCTGCTGAGCTTTTGGAGGATTCTTTATTTCTATCATTCACTTGTTTTAAAGAAATATATTCCTGCCGTCATTTCTTTTAAATATGTAATGTATACAACACTTTACAAGGATATAAGAATCATTTAACTGAAGAGAATGTAATTGACAGCTCGGCAAAACCATACAAATACTTCTATAGAAAAATTAAACTTGGATAAAATAAGCCACAGCAGGATGGAATTAAAGTTATGTGGGAGTTGTAATCATTTCAGAGGCAAACTTTTTGCCCAAAACTCCACTTTTTATAACATTATGACTTTGAATATTTTATTATGGTTCATAGAGTTCCCAACTGAACTGCAATGAATCAACTAGAACTAATTTTTTTATTTTTCAAAAGACAAAAGAAAAATGGATAGTATATGTCTGAAATATTTAAGAGGAATAGAATCACCTTGAAAGTCCAATGTAAATGGACAAAGCAACAGTTTTATAAAGTAGTTTTCCTGTTGATCCCAGTGGCAAGGAACATTTGGCTTTAGATGCTTATGTTTAAAATTTATAATTTTTTTCCTTAAACATTTATAGGAAACATTTTCTCTAAACATTTATAAGAAACAAGCAAGCTACTTTAGTCAGACAAAGGTCCTCTTGTGCATCACCTCATTTCCCTATAATGTATAATTCAGATAATTCTTTCAATGAAAGGTCTTTTCTGATTTTCCCAATTGTGGATGTTCTCTCCCTCTTAAAGTATGTGTACATACACACATAAACACAAGCACAAACACACACAACTTTATATGCTAATATACTCATGTACACATATATCATATATATACACACACAATATATTATGTGTGTGCATGTGGTTACACTTAAATATCTGTATATAATTTTTATCACTTTGAAGAATATAAGTTTGTTTTGAATAAAGGTTTTATATACTGAATACCTGGCTCACTTCTGGCACATAATAAACATTTGCTAAATGATTTTTAAATTAATTTTAATCAAACTCCTTATGGATTCACTTCTGATACAAAATGTTTCCTGCATCCCCCTCCTCCTAATTCTTAGTCATTCCTCAATTTGCCTTCAATTCATCATCATCATCATTATTATTATTGTTATTAATCATTCTTATTATTTTTATAATATTTATTTGCTGCCTCATAGTAAAATAGGATATCCTTGAGAACATGGACTATTTTTATTTTCGTAGTACTTAGAACTGTTTTGTGGTATTATTTACACTTCTGACTCCAATTTTGTTTCCTTTTTCATCTTGATAATAAGGCTAAACCTTAAAGTAAGAATGGATTATCTTCAAGTATTTTTTGTAGTGGTTTTTGTATGTTACATAACACATATACTTTACTAAAAGATTAGGCAATAAAGCATTATTTATTAAACACAATGTGCCAGACATACAAAATTTTTTATAAATATTATTTCACTTGTTTTTCACAAAATTACCCTGAGGTAAGTATACTATAATTATCTGCATTTTAAAGTTGAAGAGACTGAAAGATTAAGTAATATGCTCGGCATTGCACAGCTAGTAAATGTTTGAGACTGGAATTGAACTCAGGTCTTCTAAGTTAAATAAAGACATAGATCTTCTTTATTATAAATTTTATGCTCATTTCAGTCCTTGAAAAATTATTTCATATAGTAGATGCTTAATAATTTCTAATTTAATTGAATTTATTGTTGATTGAAATCAAGGCTAACAAAACCAAGGAGATTTCTCTGAATAAAGAAAGATGGAGACTCCTTTGAATTTTTAACTGAAATCTCAATATCATTAATATCATCAATATATTTAAACCCAATATCATTGGGTTTAAATGCTTATTGACTCATTACATATCATAGCTACAAAATTTGTCAAGATGATTTTCAAGGTATGAAATACCCATGATCTTATATATTTTAAGTATCCCAAAAATTGTTGCTCCATCTGTAAAATGAGGGCGTTTGATTAGATGATCTCTAAGATTCCTTCTGATAATGAGAGTTTCCTGGCTCAGTCAAGCACTTGGGGATGTAGCTAGAGTTAGTTCTTAGAAAAATCTATGAAATATGTGAAATTTACCATTTGCACATTTTTACCTTCTCTTTAGTGTCAATCTCTCTTATGTTATGTAGCTTATCCAACTGTAGCATCTTGGCCATTTCCCCCCAGTTGATATTTTAGCTGATTGATCATTGTATTTCATTCCTATATTTTCTCTCTTAACTATCTTTCCCCCTTAACCTCCATTAAAACTTACTTACATACTTTATTCTACTCCAAAAAAGAGACTTATTCAATTTGTCATTTTGTTGGGAGATTATTCAATGAATTGTTTCCAACCTAAATGAAGATTTTACATTTGTAGTATATAGCTATTTACCATTTTTTCAAAGTATTCTTGCATCTATTCACTTAGTCTAAACAAGAACCTTGCAATATAAGTACAGTAACCAATGTATCTTTATTTTATAGTTGAGAAAATTGAGTCCCAAATGCACTGAATGACTTATTCAAGGTCAGACAACTATTTAAATATAGAACCAAACCTGAATTCAGGGCTTCTAACTCCTACTCTGTCTTTTCCAGTATTCATCATCTATGATTTGATATGCTATTTCTTCTGGGGAATTTACACTTTAACAAGAAACAATATTAACTCAGAAAGTTTCCATGTGTTTCAATATTTATTAAGTACCTACTATATGCAGAGAGTTCTGTCAGGTACCAGAAGAAATAATGTTGAGATGAATAAAATCCTTGTTCTCATGGAGTTTGTAGAGTTGTTAATAGTTGTGTTAAAAACAATGTATGATTGCAATTAATATTGCTAGAATACTTAAAGGTTGCCTTAAAATAATCCCATGAGGGGCAGCTAGGTGATACAGTGGATAGAGCACTGGGCCTGGAATCAGGAGTACCTGAGTTCAAATCCGGCCTCAGAAACTTAATAATTACCTAGCTGTGTAGCCTTGGACAAGCCACTTAACCCCATTTGCCTTGCAAAATCCTAAAAAAACAATAATCCCATGAAATAGAAAGCACAAAAAATATGGCCCCTGTTTCATAGGCAAAAAAACAGGTTCAAAGATATTAAGTTGTCCATCATCACTCCACCAACTGGTAATATTGGAGTTGGGTCTCAAACCCATATTTTCTCAATACAAGTCCACTTCTACCAACCCATATTGCCCCTTGGGAGAGATATAGACAAAGTGCTCTGTGAGACCATAAGGAGTAAAGCAGTATAAATGACTAGAAGAATCAGGGGAAAAAAGAGTCTTCAAAGATTTCCTGGTAGACTGAGAAGATAATTTTGGATAGAAAATTGTTCTTATAACTCCTACTACATAGCATCTTAGTTCACTATCAATACTGAGAGTCAATTCAGTGCAACCAGTATCATCTATTTAAAGAAAAGAACTATTCCAGATCCACCTCTCTAATACACTCCTGCCCTATAATCAACTGTTATCTTCTGCCCTTATGGAACAGACATCAAGATATTTAAATGAAAAAGAGGTTATATATATATATATATATATATATATATATATATATATATATATATATATATATAAAATCAGTGAATACAGAACATTGGGAATGGAGAGGAGGAGCAAACTGTTCCCCAGAAAGGTGTTATGACTGACTTTATTTTTATAATAAAATTTGATGGCTAATTCATCTCAGTGAAACCATAAAGTGTACTAATACGACAGAATGATATAGATGCTTTTTTCCTTTTGTCTCTGACCAGTCCTCTCTGTCAGGTCTTCTTCTTACTGCTCATTAAGGATAAGCCAGGAACCAAACTTTTGTTAGGAATCAATTTCTTGTTACTGAAAAAAAATTTTTTTAAATTTTAATCAATTTCCTCCTAGACTGCTGATAGAAGTCAAATTTTAGAACATTTTATGAGATAATATTCTAGCAATTTCATTCCTGTCCACAGGATATTTTATATATTAAGGCTTATTCACAGTTAGACTATTTTTTTCAAGACTGATGTGAATTGGGCTCAACCTGAATTAGCACAGATTTAGTGAAGAGAAACAATATAACCTGTGATGCTCAGAGCTCTAATTTGTTTCTAAACTGCAAATTGAACTTATGGGAAAAAAGGAAGAAAAGTGGATAGGAGAGATATGTTGCTTTATTTGGTGTTTTAGCAAAGTTTGCCCTAAAGTTAAAAACAAGAGCATGAAACTCTTGAGCCATGCAGTCATCAAAAATGAAAAGATGTATTTATTTTTTATGGTCTGATTTAAAAAGAAGCTTAAAATATGCAAAAAATGAATCATCTCCCTTTTTTATCCTAACTCTATATAGTGACATTTGAACAGAGAAGAATTTAGTTTAGAAATAAAGGAAAATATATGTTTGTCTGTATGTATGTGCAACTAAGTGGCACAGTAGATGGGTGCTAAATCTGGGATCAAGAAAACTCATCTTCCTGAGTTTGCATCAGACCTTATACGCTAGGTGTCAGAATAGGAAAGTCATTTAACTTTGTTTGCCTCAGTTCTGCATCAGTGAAATGAGCTGGAGAAGGAAAAGCCAAATTATTTCAGTATCTTAGCCAAGAAAATCCCAAATGGGGTTGCAAGGAGTCAGTGAAGGAGTCAAGTGAACAACTGCAATAATTGTGTGTATGTCTTTCTCTCTCTCTCTCTCTCTCTCTCTCTCTCTCTCTCTCTCTCTCTCTCTGTGTGTGTGTGTGTGTTCCCAAAAAGGAACTTGTCAGCCCTAGCTATATTTTCATAGTTCATGCTACTCTTATTTTTACAGATATAGAAACATGAATGTGTGTTATTTCTTGACTGTCTCTTAGATGGTACTTGGAGCAAAATAATTTTAGTCTTTTTAAAGGATTGTCTCCTCCTTCCCATATCAGCTTTACTCTTCTCTAAGCTGTTGACAACTGCTCATCCCTCATAACATTCATCTATTAAGGAAGAATATTTGCTTTGTCTTTAGCTAGAATAGACGCAAATGAAAGGGAAAGATCTGCTCACTAATATTTTGAGAAATATAGAATCACCTGATGAAATGACGAACTGTGGGAAGTTATTATCTCAGGGACCTCTCAGGTCTTCAGGAAAATTGGCAGTTGGATCAGTAGAGACAGAAGAAATGGACCTGGTCATTAACATGAGAATGACCTTTGTAGTTTGACTTGATGCCTTTTAGTACATAATCCATAAAAATCCTATCAACAGGGAACCATTCGTGACATGACAATACTATACTCAAGCCAATAATATGCTAAGCAGCTTTCTGATACCTAAGATGGACTGAAATCAGATTGAATTAGACAGCCCCACTGACTTTGTGTCTCTGCTGAGGAAAAATAAAAAGGATGGTGCTCTTGGATGAAATCTTAAAAATTCCATCAGTTGGCCCTGAACTGTCAGATTAACTTAAATGTTAAATAAAGTTGTAGAGAATATTCAGTGTGTTCTCATGGTGTTTGTGCACATATTTATATACTATATGATGTTTCCCAATCAAGTACTCTGTTTACCAATATTTACAGGCAAAGTTGTACTTGGATCTTAGAAAATTAAGTTTCTTAAGCTATTTATGCTGGAACTTGATACCTGCTTTCTGCCCAACCTATAATCAGTAACAGATTTCTAACTGATTTTAAAGATGTTTTTTACTTCAATCTACATATTTACGTGCACAATTTGTATCTATCCATATTCAGTTGCTCTTGTACTAGGATAGCTGTCTTCATAATGTTGATTTACTGCATACAACTGATGGAGAAATATGTACCTGAATTATAAGTACAAGCAATGAACATTTTTAGTGTTAAATGCTACTTTTGATTGCTAGTTTGTTTCCTTGCTGTTTTGCTTATTTAACTAAAACACATAATTTAAAGGACCCTAGAGTACATATATATTCATAAGTTCAATGATGACATAAGTAAAACAGTATGTTTAAGAGAGAATAAAAAGCCTGAATAAACACATCACAAGAAAAGAGTGATTAAAAAGAATAAAAAAAGAAAAATCAACCAGAAGTCTCTAAGTAGAATGCATATTGAACATTTATCATAGTTTGTATTAATTAAAGATAGGTAATTAAAGAAATTGATACCTTCCAACTATTGGACACCCTGATAAAATAATGTTGCTGATTTTTGTCTTTTACTGTTTGGGTTTGGTTTTTGCACCATGTTTAGCCTCAGAGGGGAAAATGTATAGATAAAACTTTACCATAGTATCCTATTTATCTAATTTGTCTTTGCCTTCAATCCCTTCTAACTTATTTTAAAGGAATATATATATATATATATATATATATATATATATATATATATATATATATTTAAAAAATCCTCCATGGCATTATATTCATTAATTTTGTTTGATTAGAAAAGGGATAAGCATATGGAAGTTTTCTGTTTCTCACCTTATATCTGACTTACATAAATACACTTCCTTTCCTTGAAGTTTTGTTTTTCCCAACCCTTAACATTCTTATGACCTTTCCTATTGTCATTTATCACCATGTAACATGAGGTACTCAGGATCTCCCCCAAAACCAGTCTTCATCCACCTACTCCATCTGCCTCAGGTCTTGTTTTACCATGATCTCTAAATTCTATTTTCCCTTTTGTGTTGAAGGGGCATATCACCGAGTTCCATAGAGCTATTGTGAAGAAATGACCTAATATTCACTCTTACTGGCACAGTGCCTGGCCCAAAGTAGGAATATAAATGCTTGTTGATTTGACTTGGCTTGATTTACTAGGAATTGAATGTTCATAGAACTGCATATTTTATAGGTGGGATGTTATAAATCTCTCAGAAATTTCCTTGAGAGGAAAAGTGGCATGATTCATTAATTCAGTTGTACCTATAATGATCTGAAAGATAAATTAAATATATAAATAATCAAATGAAAGTAAATAATAAAATGAATACAATTTATTTTTAAATGTATTAAAGTTAAAAATATATCAATATTTATTTACTTGGGAAAATGAATAAATAAAATTTATTGGTTATAGTTGATAAAGGCTCTAGATTAATGGTAAAATTAATGGCCTTTACATACAGAGGAAAAATGTCAAGGGCAAAAAGAACAAAAATGCTTACTCATGACAGGGGCCAAGAAGACTAAAACTTGAAGTCCAGACATAGATGAAATGGCCCTGAATTTGGAACTAGAAGACCTGGGTTCAAATGTTGACTCTGCTGCTTCCAACCCCTTGGGACCTGAGGCATGTTACCTATTCCCTATAATTAATAATTCTTGACTGCTAAATGATCTCTAGGTCAAAAGTTTATAACCATTAGCACCTAGAAAATGGGTTGAGACAAAACTAGAAAAGAGGACAAAAGAGGGTGTGTCTCCTTTCCTAGATGTTCATTTGGGCCCAAATGCTGAATAAATAAGAACAGGAAGCTTAGCCAGGTTTTGCTGGCCCTTAAAGCAACATCAGGGTAGTTAACTATCAGTTCCAGTTGTTTTCTAACAACATTTAAATACTAGATTTATTTTGTTCTGCCTTCTTTCCTTTAAATACCAGTAAAAAAAACCCCACCTTTTTGAAAAGCTTAACTTTTCAATTTCTAAATGCTAAATGAGGTTTAAGTAAAGAAGGAGGTAATAATGTTGGTTAGGTCTCCAATAGGGGACATGGATTAGTATGTATGGAAGAGCCTGCATTCCTGCAGAGGTGGAGTGGCAGTAAATGTAAATTGAATAATATGGTCAAAATAAAAGAAAATGTAAAACCCAAGTGGAATTGGATCTGCTTGACCTTGCTTCTTGGCTTTCTATTTTTTTTTTTCTCACAAGGTGATCCATCCTACCACACATTCTGCACACTGCGGGGACTTAGCAGTAGTCATTTAAATGAGAGTGTCCACCATGATTCTTTATGAATCATGGAAAGAGCTGATAACGTTCTGGATTAAAGCTAAAATTATGGGTCCTCTAATTGAAGATAGAGAAAAATGTCAGCAAAAAAGTAAGACAGGCTAACTCTGTGAGTAGAGATTCATTTAAATGTATATGGATGTACTAAGCTCGATCCTAAATTGTGTGCTTTTCTAAAAAAAAGACATTGTGGATATAAGTATGTCATGGATTAGTGCTTACACATACACAAGTCATTTTCCAAAGAAAGGAAACTAAGATGAGAACTATAAAATTTAAACGAAGTCCTAATCCATTTGCCCTTTGTTCTAGGAAAGGGAAATAATCAGTAGTTTGAAAAGTCAAATATATTGGCATGCATAGCAGGGTACTGGAGTTAACAAAATTTACAGTGTTTTGGAGGAGGGGTAATGAGAACTTTTTTTGCAGCTTCAGTAGCAATGAATAATGTGGCATAATGAAAAATGCTATTTTAATTTTCATGCATGACCTCTGCTAAAGGTGTTAATCCTACACTAGCTCCTATAATTTCCCAAATGTCTTTGTGGAAAGGAAAATCACATGTCTTATCTTTCATAAATATGTCATCTATGTTGGGGAAGAAAATGTTTGGGATGATCTGCTAAAGTCTTTATTCCTTTAAAGCATAAGGATTATATCTCACATCCAAGCCAGTTTGGAATAGAAGCATTTATAGACAATGCAACATTTGCCCATCTTCCTTAGAGATAAACCTAGTTCATATAGGAAGGTAAACTGAGACTTGATTAAATATAATTATTATATTGACTTTTTCAATATCTACCTATTGGTTGTAGAGAAAGTGGGTATATTAAGATGTTATTGAGAAAATTCAGAGCATCTGATGTTGAAGGATTTTTCATGGCATGGAATTTTCTAGTCTTATGAAAAAATGTAAAAGGCAGTGAAAATGTCATTTACAGGAGAGTAAATTCAAGAAAAAGGAGGAAATTTCATTTAGGGAGAATCAAGGAGAGACTTTAAAGTTCAATATGTCATGCTGTATTTTTATTATCTTACGTCACATCATTTACACTAACATATAATTATCAAGTGATCAATCAGCAACCATTATTAAATACCTACTATATTCTTCATTCTGGCATTAGGAAGCTAAAAATGGTACAGTCTTTGATAAAAAGGAATTTAATATCTATCTATAGAAATAACACACACACACACTCTCACAAATAAATGCATACACATATATTTGTGTATATTTTCTCTCCAGAGAAAAAGTTAATATATGTATGTATATATATATGTGTGTGTGTGTGTGTGTGTGTATACATATATATATATATATATATATATATGAGTATTTTGAAAATATATCTACTAAATTAAAAACAGAGCAATGCGGGGAGGATCAGGAGGAACAATCCTACTCTTGCAGGAGTAGGAAGAGGAGGAATGGAGAGATTCCATTGTGTTGAACTTCTTCAGTCTGGCTGTGCATGTTTCCTATATGGTCTCTAGCCAAAAGTGGAAGTGGGGGAAAAAGGAGAAATGAGCCCTTAACCATCCTAGCAGATTTAAAACCTCCTGTTGGAGTAGCAGCATTATTTCATCTTTCTAGTCTCCCAATGTTGAGGTGAGGGTAGAATGTACCATGCCATCAATTTTCCATGCAAGTTACTTGCCTGGGGCAAAAGAATATCACCTTTCCTTCTGCAATAAGTTCCTGCCCCTTCCCTGAACTGTCCAAGGCACTTCACTTAAAACATCTTTAAATTTTTAACTTGATGATTAATCAACTCCCATAGGTCATCATCCAAATCCTCTTCCTCATTCCTACTAACTGGTTCCTTATTTTTATCCCTCTCAATCTATTTCTCCCCATTATGCTCTGTATTGTCTACTCCATAGGCTATGGAGTAAATTTTTTTCCCATTCCTTTCATCTTCTGAATTTCACAGAGATCTACTTCCCTTCTGATTATGACAGGAGCTTCCTAATTACCCTATCTAGCACTAGTTATACTTTCACTTTTCTCCCTTCCTCACTTTCCTCCCTTTTCTTATAGATTATACATGTTCAATCATATGAAAGGAGAAACAGAACAAAAAAGAAAAAAAAAACACAAGAAAGGAAAAACCAATTTTATGTGAAACTAGTATTCTTTGATCTGCATTCAAACTCCAAAGATTTTTCTTTGGATGTGGATGATATATTCCATCACAAATCTTTTGGAAATGTCTTTAGTCACTGTGTTGTTGAGAAGAGCTAAATTTACCATAGTTGAACATCACCTAGTATTACTGTTAATAATTTCTTGATTTTACTTACTTTGCTCAAAATAATTTTATGTACAACTTTCCAGGTTTTACTGAAATCTTGAATATAATAGTTCCATTATATTCATATACCACAACATATTCAACATATTTCCCAATTGATGGGCACTGCCTCAATTTCAGATTTTTGCCACTACAGAAAGGGCTATTACAAATACATGTGGATCCTTTCAGGGTCTTATTTTAATGAATTATATTTGCTTAGAAATAAAATATTGATTGAATTGTGAAATGTTTACTTGTCTCAGTTATCCTGGGGGTGGGAACTTAGTGACTAGACTGTATACCATAGATAAAAGTATTCCTATCAATCACTAAATTTTAGGGACAAGTCTCAGTGTAGACCCAACCTTTAGAAAATATGCTCTATATATCCAACACTAAGGTGAGATTGTTAATATTCATACCAAGTTTTAAAATCAGGATATTAACAAAGTCTTTAAGCAGAAAAGAATATTTTAGACAAAATCAAAGGAAAATAATTTCAAAATTCAAGAAGAATTTCTGGAATCCTCTACTAAGCTGAAATCTAGCTATCATCTATCTTTCCAACTATCTATGTATCTTTCTCATCTATCATTTTCAAAGACTCATATATGACATGCCATTTGTATAGCTAACTAATGAGCAAAGCAACTCTGCTTAAAATAACTTGTTTTTGAAAGAATTCTAAAATTACAGAAAAAAGAAACTAATATGACATTATAAGATCTATATTTACTTAAGATTTCCCCTGTTTAAGTGATTCAGGGTAGTTTAAAGCAATTTGACTCACATCAGACAAATTCTGAATAATCAAGTGAAATAATAACATGATAAATTATTAGCATTCAATTCACAGAGATGGAAATGACTTACACATGAAAGTATAATTAAGAAATATATTACTGGGGGAGGCTAGGCAGTACAGTGGATAGAGCACTGGCCCTGGAGTCAGGAGTACCTGAGTTCAAATTTGGTCTCAGAGACTTAAAAATTACCTAGCCCTGTGGCCTTGGGCAAGCCACTTAAACCCATTGCCTTGCAAAAAAAAAAAAAACAAACTAAAAAAAATATTACTACTGCTACTAATTCTACATAGAACTTTAAAGTTTACAAAGCACTTTAGAGCTATTATATCATTTCACTCTAAGAGTATGCATTCAATTTTCTTCATTGCTTTAGCAGCAACTGTCTATACCATTAATTGGCCATTTATACTGCTATATATTTTGATTTATTTTTTTAATGTAAGAGTATCTTCTCCCAGCTGTATTATAAGTCTCTTCTGATGGAAAAATTTATCATGCATCTTTTTGAAGTCACTATATTTAATAAAATTTTTGAGAGAAAAGTAGATCCTCCAAATATATGCCCTGGTAATAATGATGATGATATGACACATAATATAAAATTTTGTTTAAAAAAATTAAATTTAATTATTTAAATACTGTTAGAATTGTATGGAAGTTACTAGAAAAAAAGTTTCTATTTTTCTTTGTACTCTCTCCACTTTTCCTTAAATTTCAAGTTATAAAAGGAAAAAAAATAAAACCCTTATAACAGATATATACAATCCATTAAAAAATTGCAGAATTCGCCATGTATGTTTAATTCTTCATGTCAAGTCTATCTCTCTCTGACAAGTTGTATGCTTCATCTATACTACTGTGATTTATAATTCCATTATTGAGTTCTAATCAAGCTTCTCTATAAGAGAAGTACTCATATTGAAAAAGTAGAAGTGTCTGACTTAAGTTTATGAATGAGAACCATTCCCCAATATATAAATGATCAAAGGATATGAGCAGTTTTCAAAGGAAGAATTCCAAGTTATCAATAACAGTATGAAATATATTCCAAGTAATTAATAATTTGACAAAATCAATATAAAATTATTCTGAAGTTGGCAAAAATAACATAAAAGAAAATATAGTAGGTTTGAAATGTGGAAACTATGCATTATAGGTCAAGTTGTGAACTAACTCAGCCATTCTGGAAAGCAATTTGGAATTATGACTCAAAAGTTAGGATATATTTTAATTCAGTAATACTGCTAAGTTGAATCTTCTACCAGATCCAATCCTACTAAGAGATTGAAGTCAGAGGAAAAGGTTTATGGGTACAAAAATATAGTTACTCTGTTCATATTAAACAAAAACTCTATTCATATTAAACAAAAATAGTGAGTGCCCATCTTTAGGTGAATAGCTTCACAAACTATTTAATGGAATACGATTGTGACAGAATAAATGATGAAATGTATAGTTTCAGAAGGAATTGGGAAGATTTCTATGAATTTATATGGAGTAAAGAAAAACTAAAAGAACAATTTATATAATGACAAAACATGCTAAAGAAAAACAACTTTGAAGGATTGCAAAACACATATTAATGGAATTTTAAATCATAGGATTGAATATGAAACATATAACCTTCTTCCTGGGGCAGACATATCATAGACCTGAAATAAAGAATTAAACATATGTGACAAATTCTGGCATTTTTTGATGGACTATATATATTTATTATCAGGGTATTATTTTTCTTTCCTTTACATTTCACAATTTAAGGAAATAAAAGTGGAAAGAATGGTGTGAAGATTATAAATACTTAAAAAAATTAAATTTAAAAGATTTAATTAAATAATATACAAGCTTAGATATGTTTACCATGTACTCAATGATATGGTATACCAATTAAATAATATTAATTATAGTTTAATCTCAGTCAAAAATTATGAATAAAATGATAGTCAAGTAATATTTTTAAATAGGAGCTAATCACTCCTCTCTTCTTAGAAGAAGCTTTAGATAGAGATATTGACCTCTAACTGGTGATTAATTCAGGGAAATTGGTGAAGTGATGAATTTCTAAGGGAGCTCTCTCCTTACCCATAAATTGTTTAAATAAAATTGAAAACTTCAATTAGCAAATTCTTTCCTACAATGCAAACTGAAATCAATCCACAATTACTCATGTTGCACAACTTTTGTCCATGTTCCCTTTTAAATTTGCCATGGAGACTACATTCAAAATAGTATTTTTCCCCCAAAGGGGAAAAAAAGGCAAAAATTAGAAATTTCAAACTTTAGGTTCTAAAATTTAGTAATTATTTTTTGACTGTTGTAAACTTGATGTTTATTTTTTAATTTAAAATTTATTCTCATTAGGTAAAAATAATGTTTTTTTACATTAATAAAATATTCTTGTTTAAGAGTAAACAAAATATCCCCTCCCCCCCATAAATATAGACTTGCTTGGGCGATAAAGTAAAGGGGAGAGAAAAAAATTAAAATTTTAAAAAATAATAGTAATAATTGTAGGTATGGCCAGGTGGCGCAATGGATGGAGCACCAGCCCTGGAGCCACGAGAACTCAAGCCCACATCCAGCCCCGTACACTTAACAATCACCCAGCCATGTGACATGCAAGCTACCCGAACCCCACTGCCCTGCAAAAACAAAAAAACAAGGAAAAAAAGACCCAAAACAAAATAAAATATTAATAATAGTAGGGGTGGCTAGGTGGGAGACAGAGCATTGGCCCTTGAGCCAGGAACACCTGGGTCCAAACCCGGTCTCAGACACCCAATGATCACCTTGCTATGCAGCTCCAGGCAGGCCACCTAGCCCCATTTGCCCCACACCCCCCAAAAATAATAATAATAATAATAATAATAATAATAATAATAATAATAATAATAATAAAATATGCTAGACTCTTTGTTCCAACATAAACAACTCTGTCACAGGTGGATCACATTCTTTATGATAAGTCCATGGCAAAAGTTACTTCCTTATTTTCCACCATTGCTATTGCTGATCGCAACTCCCTCCTTTCATATTTCTCCACTACCATGTACTATATTTTCTCTCTCCTTTCACTCTGATTGTATTGTAGGGTAGCTGAGTGGCACAGCAGACAGATCCCAGGCTCTGGGGGCAAGAGGCCTTGAGCCGGCATACCACCCCTTAGGCCCAGCATCCACCTGGCCTTATGGTCACAGACAGGTCATCCAATCCCAGCCCCTTGCAAGAAGTAAAAAAGAAAATGTGTTATATCTCACCACTCTCCCCCCATAGTCCATCCTCTCCTCCATCACTCATATTTCCCCCCTTCCCCCTGCCCCCCTCCTTCTTACTCCAGATATCTATACCCCATTGAGTATTATATATATATATATATATATATATATACTGTTTCCTCTCCTAGCCACTTCTGATGAGAGTGAAGATTCCCTCATTCCCCCCTTGCCTACCCCCCTTCCATATCATTGCAATAGCTCATTGTAATAAATAAAAATCTTATTATATGAAATATCTTGGCCTATTCCCCCTCTCCTTTTTCTTTCTCCCATTACATTTCCCTTTTTTCTACTGACTCCATTTTTATACCATATTTTATCTTCAAATTCAGCTTTCTCCAGTGCTTCAACTATAAAAACTCCCTCTACCTGCTCTAATAACTGAGAAGGTTCATATGAGTATTATCAGTGTCACTTTTCTATGCAGGAATACATGAAGTTCATCATCAAGTCCCTCATATTTTCCCCCTCTCCTCCAATCTCCATGCTTCACCTGAGTCTTGTATCTGAATATCAAACCTTTTGTTCAGCTCTGGCCATTCCAACAGAAACATTTGAAATTCCCCTGGTTCATTGAAAGTCCATCTTTTACCCTGGAAGAGGACATTCAGCCTTGCTGGGTAGTTGTTTCTGGGCTGCATTCTAAGCTGTTTTGCCTTCTGGTATATTATATTCCAAACCCTATGAGCTTCCAATGTAGTTGCTGCTAAGTCCTGTGTGATCCTGACTGCAGCTACATGGTATTTGAACTGTGTCCTTCTGGCTGCTTGTAATATTTTCTCTTTGACTTGGGAGTTCTGAAATTTGGCTATAACATTCCTAGGGGTTGGTTTTTTTGGGATCTCTTTCACAGGGGGATCTGTGGATTCTCTCCATTACTATTTTGCCCTCTGCTTCTAGAATATCAGGGCAATTTTCCTGTAGTAATTCTTTGAAAATGATGTCAAGGCTCTTTTCCTGATCATGACTTTCAGGTATTCCAATAATTTTTAAATTATCTTTCCCAAGTCTGGTTTCCATATCAGTTGTTTTTTCAATGAGATATTTCAAATTTTCTTCAAATTTTTCATTTTTTTTGGTTTTGAAGTATTGATTCCTGATTTCTGGTAAATTCATCAATCTCCCTGAATTCTATTCTTTGTCTGAAGGATTTGTTCTCCTCAGAGAGTTTTCTTATCTCCTTTTCCATCTGGCCAATTTTGCTTTTTAAAGCGTTCTTCTCCTTAATAACTTTTTTGAACTGTTTTATCCATTTGGCCTAAGCTGGTTTTTAGCATGCTATTTTCTTCAGCATTTTTTTTATTTCCTTGCCTAAGCTGCTGACTTAATTTTCATGTTTTTCCTGCATCTCTCTCATTTCTTTTCCCAGTTTTTCTTCTAACTCCCTCATTTGATTTTTCAAAGTCTTTTTTGAGCTCTCTCATAGCCTGATCCCAATTTCTGTTTTTCTTGTAGTCTTTTATATGCAGGAGCATGTTCTTCCTCATCTTCAAACTGAGTATTTTGATCCTTCTTGGGCTCATTTGCAAAATATTTCCTCAATGGTCTTCCTCTGATTTCTCTGCTTGCTCATTTTCCCAGTCTTAGCCTGTTTTGGGGGTGCTTCCTGAGCTTTTGGGACACTCCCACAAGGGTCTCAGTATGTGAGGCTCTGTCCTCCCTCCTGGTCTGGGAATGACCATATGTGTCCCCACTCTGCTGTGGGGCTGAGTTGGGGGAGGGGCTGCTGTTCTATGGGGGGCCTAGACTGCAATCAGGATCTGAATGTGGTCAGAGTCCCAGAGTCCTGTTCCAGGGCAGAGGGCAGTCTCTGCAGTCTCTGCAGTCTCTCTCTCTCTTCATTCCCCTCCCTAGGTTCAATGGACTTATGCTCTGGGGGCTACTGTTTTCCAGCTCAGTCTGCTTCTGTTTCCTGGATCTGGGCTGTACTGGCCATATTGCTTGCTGTGTGCCCTGAGGGCTGGGCTCCATGTGCTCCCTCTGGCAGAGGTCCCCCTGCTGTTTCCCCAATTTGTGCCCAGTGCTCCCTGGGGTGTAGCTCAGGAGACTCCCCTGCTGCTCTGAGCCTTGGCTCCCAGTGCCCTGGGGCTGCCTCCGGAAGGCTGAAATTCTTTCGCTCTGGTGGGTCACCCATCTGGCTGGCCGCCCCTCCGACCCCAGGGAGCAGAGCCTTTCTGCTCTTTTCCAGGTTATCTTGAGTAGAACTGCCTCACTGGGTCCCTCTGTGAGTTCTGTCTCTTGAAAGTTTAGGTAGAGTCCTTAGCTTATGAGTTTTATGAGAGAGCACCTAAGATTTGATCCTTCCTTGTCGCCTTCTTGGCTCCACCCTTAAAATTTAGTAATTATTAAATGGATGAATCTACCAAAAGCTAATTATTACTTTTAAATGAGGATCAACTCAGCAACTCCTGTTCTCAGGTGCTCTCCCTTCTAAGACATCTGGTTTTATAGTTTAGAATGTGTCTACACCAATCTGCCTGCTACATTTTTGGAAAAATAGCTTTTTAGTTTCTTGGATTAATTCCCTTCCAGAGGAGTTGAAGACATGTTTCAAAATTCAAAAAGAAGAAAAGGGAGCATCCTGTGAGTATTATGGAGTCTTTCAGATAAGAAAGCAAAAGAAGATGGAGACGAATTATGCCACCAATTAAAATTATTATAGTATTAAATAACAATAAAAAATAATTATTAATAATGTATTTATAGTCAATGGTTTTATGAAACTGCCATATGCCAGGGATTATGTTACATGTTTTATAAATATTATTCCCTTGAGACATTTCTGATTAACTTCTCCACCATGCACTAGGAATCTCATTATTGTGATAATCTCATCAACCTGAGAGTTCTCATCAGTCTTGATACTCTGCATCATTACTATCTTGTCTTCTGATTGTAGAATGTGGCCATGAACTTCAAATCTCAATTTAAATAGTCCTCAAATCAGACATCTCCTCATTTCACACCTGGTATATTACTTTGGGCTACCTACCCATATATTCTCCCCTCAGTTAAAAAAAAAAAAGCATATCAGTGGAATAGGTCAAACAAAAAAGAAACAGGAATAATCAGTAGCAATAACCCTGTGTTTAGTAAGCCCAAGAACTTAAATTCCTAAAAACAGACTTATTTTTGACAAGAATTCTTAACTATTTCTTTTGAGAGAACTAGAAAACATTAGGAAAAAAGAGGTTTAGCCAGTATCTTTTACACATTTGTCACAATAATCTTAAAATATATGCATGGACTGAAGATATATATATATATATATATATATATATTATATATATATATATATACACATACATATATGGTTATACTACATAAGATACTGGAAAAGAATTAGGTAGGTATTTTTCAATATTATGGTTTATGAGAAGATTCTTTTTTTTTAGGTTTTTGCAAGGCAAATGGGGTTAAGTGGCTTGCCCAAGGCCACACAGCTAGGTAATTATGAAGTGTCTGAGACCGGATTTCAACCCAGGTACTCCTGACTCCAGGGATGGTTCTTTATCCACTATGCCACCTAGCTGCCCCGAGAAGATTCTTAAAGAAGCAAGAGAAAGAAGAAATCATAAAAGACAAAAAACAAAATGAGTGAAGTGATGACTAAAAATATATTGATAATATAGTGGACTATAGTTGTGAAGTAAGAAATGCTAATGAATACAGGGAATTCAGAGAATCAGTTATGTAAACTGATAAAATACAAAATGAATAACTCTAAGAAAATAGTAAATACAATAGATATAATTGTATAAATAACTGGAAAATTGAATCTAAGTAACTATAGTCAATGAAAATCCAAGCAAATTGATGAAACTTTATCTTCCATGATGGTAGATTAAAGGACAACTATTTGCTTGTTTTTTTATTTTTCAAACAGTTTTAAGTAGATATTTTATTTTTCCAAAATATGTATTATAAATTTTTTTTGACATTCATCCATTTACCTATGTATATTTTAAGTTACAAAATTTCCTTCCATCCTCTCTTCCGACGTGACTCCCTCAGCAGTGAATAGTCAGTTTAATATTGTACATACACTTCTGTGTTAAACATGTTTAAAGATTAGTCATTTTTGGTAAAAGGAATTAGGATTAAGGGAAAGGAATACATTAGAGATATTTTTTTTAAAAAAGTGAATGTAGTGTTCATCAGATTCTAACAGATTTTTGTTTTGTTTTGTTTTTCTTCGGGATGGGGTAGCATTGTCCATAGCCAGTCTAATAGGGCTATCCTAGCACTCTGAACAGCTGAGAGGAGCTGCATCCATCAGGGTTGATCCTCTCACAATGTTGTTAATGTGTACATTGTTCTCTTGGTTCTGCTCCCTTTGCCCAGCATCAGATTCTGTAATGCAGTCCATGCTTCTTAAGAGTCTGACTATCTATGATTTCTTATAGAACAATAGTATTCCATAATATACCTGTGCCATAATTTGATTGTTCATTCTCCAATTGATGGCATACCCTAAGTTTCCAATTCTTTGCCACTACCTAAAGAGCCGCTATGAATATTTTGGAACATGTGGGAATTTTTTCCATTTTTATTATTTCTTCTGGATATAGACCTAGAATTGGAATTGCTGGGTCGAAGGATATGAACAGTTTTATTACTCTTTGGGCAAAGTGCCATATTGTTCTCCAGAATGGTTGGATCAGTTCATAACTCCTCCAACAATAAATTAATGTCCCAAATCTGCCACAACCTCTCCAACATGGATCATTTTCCATTTTTGTCATCTTAACCACTCTGACAGGTGGGGAGGTAATACATCATTGTTATTATAATTTGCATTTCTCTAATCAATAATGATTTGGTGCATTTTTCATGTGATTATATATAACCTTAATTACTTCTTATCAATTGGGGGGATGATTTGTTGCCTTATAGATTTGATGTAGTTCTCTATATATTTAGAAATGAGACCTTTCTCAGAACTCCTAGTTGAGAAAATTGTTTCCCAAACTCTTATTTCTTCTAATTTTGGTAGCATTGATTTTATTTGTATGAAAACTTCTTAATACTTTCAAAATCATTCATTTTTAAGCCTATACTGTTCTCCCTTTCTTGTTTGGTCATAAATTTGTCCATTTTCCATAGATCTTATAAATAAAGTATTTCTTGGCCTATTATCTAAAGTGTAGCCCTTCATGTCTAAATTCTGTACCCATTTTCAGTTTATTTTGGTATGAGGTATGTGATGTAGGTCTTTGCCTAGATTTTTGTAATACTATTTTCCCATTTTCTAAACAATTTTTGCCAAATAGTGAATTCTTATTCCAGAAGCTAATATTTTGGGGTTTGTCAAACAGTATATGACTGTAGTCATTTACTACTGTTTCTTTTGAACCTATACTAATTCACCGATCTATTACTCTATTTTTTAATCAGTACCAGACAGTTTTGATGACTGCTGCTTTATAATATACATTTAGACCTGGAAGAGTTAGGCCACCTTCTTTTACATTTTTTGCATCAATTCTCTTGCTCTTTTGTTGCTCAAGATGAATTATGTTACTGTTTTTTCTAGCTTGGTAAAATATTATTTGGTGGTTTGATTGGTATGGAACTGAATAAGTAATTTAATTTGGGTAGAAGTGTCATTGTTATTATATTAGCTTGACTTAACCATGAGCAGTTGGCATTTTTCCAATGATTTAGATCTGACTTTATTTGGGTGAGAAGTGCTTTATAATTGTGTTCATTACAGTAACTGGGTTTGTCTTGGGAAATAGATTCCCAGTTATTTAATGTTGTCTATAGCTATTTTAAATAGAATTTCTCTTTCTATATCTTGCTCTTGGGCTTTGTTGTTCATATATACATACATATATATATATATATATATATATATATATATATATATATATATATATAAATGCTCGTGATTTATGTAGGATTATTTTATATCATGATGATTTGTTGAATTATTTCAAGTTTTTTAGATGATTTTTTCAGATTCTCTAAGTATGCCATCATATCATCTGCATAGAGTAAAAGCTTTGCTTCCTCATTGCCAATTCAGATACTTCAATTTCTTTTTCTACTCTTATTGCTAGAACAAATGTTTATAAAAAGATATTGAATAGTAATGGTATGGACATCCTTGTTTCATCCATGATCTTATTGGAAATGCTCTGAGTTTATCCCCATTGCATATATTTTTGATGGATATAGATAAATATTACCTATTATTTTAAGGAAAATTCCATTTATTCCTAAATTTTCTAGAGTTTTTAATAGGAATGGATGTTGTATTTTATCAAAGGTCTTTTTAGCACCTATTGAGGTAAACATATGATTTCTGTTTCTTTTGATTTTGATTTATTCAATTATAATAAATGTTTTCCTGTTATTGAGCCAACCCTGACTACCTGGTATAAATTCTACCTGATTGTGGTGAATTTTCCTTTTTGTAATTTGTTGTAATCTCATTGTTAAAATTTTATTTAAGATTTTTGGGGAGATTGATCTATAATTTTCTTTGTCAATTTTGGTTCTTCCTGGTTTAGGTATCAGTACCATGTTGGTGACATAAAAGGAATTTGATAGAACTCCTATTTTAAAAATACTTTATGTAGAATAGGAATTAATTGTTCCTTAAATTTTTGGTAGAATTCAGTTGCAAATTGACTTGGACCTGGAGACTTTTTCTTAGGGAATTTATTGATGGTTTCTTAAATTTCTTTTTCTGAAATGGGTAAAGCATTTTATTTCTACTTCTGTTAATCTGGACAGTTTGTGTTTTTGTAAATATTGATCATTTTGCTCAAGTTACAAATTGATTGGCATACAGTTCAGCAAAGTAATACTGAAATTTCTCTTTACTTTCTTCCTCATTGGTGGTTAGTTGACCCTTTTCATTTTTAATACTGCTGATTTATTATCTTCTTAACCCAAAGTTTATCTATTTTATTGTCTTTTTAATAAAACCAACCCTAAGTATTATTTATTAGATAAATGACATTCTTATTTTAAATGTTATTAATCTCTCCCTACATTTTTAGAGTCTAATTTGGTATTTAATTGGAGATCTTTAATTTGTTCTTTTTCTAACTTTTTTAGTTACCCAATTCATTGATCTCCTCTTTCTCTATTTTATTCATATAAACATTTAGAAATATAATGTTTCCCCTCAAAACTGCCTTGGCTACATCCCATGGTATGATGTCTTATTATTATCAATTTCTTGGCTACAATTATTGATTATTTCTATGATTTTCTCTTTCATACACCCATTATTTAAAATTAAAGATCCAAAGGATACAACTTGAGAATCATTGGGCTTCTTGAAAAGATTGAGGGGAAACAAAGTGTTGGCTCAATATTACAAGATTTAGTGATGGAAAATTGGCCTGATATTATGGAACCAGAGGTAAAATAGTTATTTAAAGAATGCATCAATTCCTTCCTGAAAGAGATACCAAAATAAAAACAGCAAAGAATGTTGTAGCCAAATTCCAGAACTATCAGATAAAAGGGAAAATCCTGCACAGCCAAAAGAAACACTTTATATACCAAGCAGTCACAGTAAGGATTACACAGGACCTGGCTCAATTCACATTAAGGGATCAAAAAGCCTGGAATGCAGTATTCTAAAGGGTAAGGGATCTTGTATTGTAACAAAAATTGACTATTCAGTAAAACAAACCCTTTGTTTCCAGGGGAAAAGATGGACATTTAAGGAAATAGGAAGACTTAGAGTTTATGGAAAATTTTCACTTCAAACAGAAGACTCAAAAATCACATGGAAAGGTAAAAAAGGGAAAAGAAAAAAAACTGCTATCTAATAAGATGAAACTGGCTATATTTCCACTTGGGAGAAAGAATCTCAAAACTCTTGAGAATTACACCTTATTAGAGAGAATAAAGTTAGCCAGAAGTAATGAACACTGATGACTTATCTGTTACTTTGATAGAATGATTTAAAAACAAGACCTCCTTAAAAAGTGGGGGGGGGGGTGCAAGGAGACTGTTGTGTGTGGGAGTATTAAGTAAACTTTTAACACCTGCTGTTCAAATGCACTGACATTGTTTGACTGGTAACTAGAGAATGCCTTGGATTGGGAATGAAAAAGGGTATTTAAGCACTTATATTTGGTTGAATAAAGAGAGAACTTTTTGGAGAACTTTCCATTTTTGTCTCCTGCCTCTTCACTATTCACCTGAGTAAAGGATAAGCTAGCTGGCAGGAACCTATTTAATGGTGCCCAAGCAGGGGCACAAAGACAAGGGAAAAAAACTTATTTTGGAGCTATCTGATTAGAATCCAGAATAAGGACCAGCAGATACAAGCAAGGAAAAAAAATTCCAGGTGATATCCCAGAGCAAAAGACTTTGGAGAGGTAACAAGTTACCATGGGGGTGATATTAAGGAAATTGGAACAAGGAGGTATGGAGGAAAGCAAAGGGAAAGGGAAAGTATATTTGCCTCTATGGCCTGAGGCAGAAGAAATAAAGAAGTATTATCAAGAAAGGACTAGGATTAGACCTAAAGCACTTAAGGAAGAAACTTCAGCATTACAAAAGGCCATTTAAAGGGCAAGAGATCAGGGAAAAAGTTTAGTGGATGTAGGAGCTGAGTTTCAGTCCTATCTTCTTATTGAGGAGCCAGACCCTTTCAATCCAGGGAACCTTAGGTGAAGACATAAAACACTAGATATAAAAACAGATATTTAAAGAAGGCAGTGGAGGAATATGGATCACCTTTTGTCTGGCTACAACTGGATACTCTTGTATACTACATTTTAATACCTAATGATTGTAAGCAGACAATCTGTCTTTCCGATGATGAAGTCTACAGAACAATATAGATAGATGGCTTTGAGGCATGCACAAGGTCCCAATGCCACCACATAGTATGAACAATTAAATGGCACTGGTAAATTTTTCAACAATCTAGACCAACTATATTATGGGTTGGAGACATATGAAAGAATTGCTACCTGTGTAAAGAATGCTTGAGGACATTTTACAATATAAAATGAAAAGAAAGAGCCATTTGCACTTATCAGACAAAGAAATTCCGAGTCCTCTGTAGATTTCTTTGCCCAGTTTCAGGAGGCAGTAGGAAGAACTTTAGGAGATGTAGCAGGAATAGATGTATGAATAAAACAATTAGCATGGGCTAATGAAAATGCTGATTGTCAGAAAGCAATGATTGACTCAAGAAGGGATGCCACCATTGAGAAAATGATTCAAAGATGTGACAGAGTAGGGTCTCAGGTGTACCATACAGAATTAAAGACAGAGGCATTTGCTAATATGCTTTGTTTGTGGAAAACCTGGACATTTAAAGAAAGATTGTTCCAATGCCCAAGGAGCTAAAACCACAAAGGTCAGGGCAAATCATCCTAAAACTCTGTGCCCAAGATGTAAAAAGGCAGAACAATGGGCATTGGAATGTAGACAAGGAAATTTAAAGAGAGAAAGGGAACCTCTCCCAGGGGCCCATCAAAAACAATCATGGGGTATGACAGTTCAGGACCAGCAGGAGAATGGAATGGAAAAACTAGTATGCAGCTTTGGCAGCAAGTTGACCCATATCAAACTATTGATGGTTAAAAGTGCTGGGAAATTTAGGGTGCCTTCACATGCTTCTACTAAAATACCTATTCACCCTTTACAATGAACAGATAAGGAGTTTACAGTCATTTTGGCTCCACAAAATCCAGAGTATAATCACATTATACCTTCAGTAAAGCATGTGAGTAGGGAAGTTTTCTCTATTACAATAGTGAATGCTAATGATGATAATAGCTACATAAATGAGAACCATTGCTTATCTCAGTTATAGGTTTTCTCAAGATCTGGTATAAATAGGAAGGAAAGTGAGTTGAAAAAGGGGACAAAACTGAGAAACCAAAAATGAAATTATGTTTTCAACTATGATTTCTTCAGAAAAACCTCTTTGTGTTATTCAAGTAGAAGGAATTTCTTTCCTAGGTTTGATTGACACTGGGGCAGATCAGACTATGTATCCCATACTGAAATGGCCACAAGCTTGGCCTAAACAAACTGCCTCTACTAATCTAATGGACACTGGGTGTCGACAGGAAACAGAAATTTCTTGTCACCCTTTGAAATGGAGAAAAGAAGATAAAGCGAGGATTGTCACTCTATTCTAGGTTGAAGGACACCCTACAATATTGTGGGGAAGAGATATATCATGTCAATTAGGGGCAAATATTAGCACAGATTCTTTGATTGGGGCTGCTGTTGCTTTGGGAAGTGAAGTCTCCAAGGTGGCACTGCAGGGGGACTGAGCATCTTCCTCAATGACAGTCCATTGCCCAAGCACCAGCACCAGGAATGGAATGCAGGGAACCTTCTGGCTACTCCTTTTGGCCCTCTGCTGTCTGCCTTGTTGTGCTACACATGCTAAGCACAACTCAAAACACTAAACCTACATTCAACTTCAGAGACTCCTTGTCAGTGCCACTCATGCTGATGTCCACTCTAGCACCCATGACGAATTCCATTCCAGAAGCCACAACAAATTCCACTCTCCAGCCTACAACCAAGCATGCCACAACTCTTGCTCCGGCATTAGAAAACTGTGAAGTACATACTAACTGCACTTCCTGTATTGAGAGAAAAATGTCACATGCTATTGGACAGTTTGTAATGGTGTGGCTACTGTCCAGAAAATGCAACAATTTCAAATTGTACTGTTTTCAACAACTCAAGAAATTCGAAATGCTCTCTCTCATTCTCTGCTGTCCCACCTTCTGCAGAGGGAGGGGGGAGAGAGAAGGAAAATCTTCCTTTTTAGAACTTTGAAACTGATTCAGTTCATGAAAATCCTTCCAGACTTTCCTGAGTTCCCATCCCTCCTGGTTTCCTAATGTTCTATGACATACATATACCAAAGTTTGTTAAGCCATTCTCCAATTGAAGGACATTCACTTAATTTCCAATTTTTTGCCACTGCAAATGGGGCTGCTATAAATATTTTTGAACAAGTGATGTTTTTACCCTTATTCATAATTTCTTCAGGGTACAGACCCAGTAGTGGTATTCCTGGAACAAAAAGCTATGCATATTTTTGTTGCCCTTTGGTCGTAATCCCAAATTGCTCTCCAGAAATGTTGGATGAGTTCACAGATCCACCAACAATGTATTAGTGTCCCAGATTTCCTGCATTCTATGCAGCTTTGATCATTGTCCTTTCTGGTCATATTGGTCAGTATGAGAAGTATAAGGTGGTATCTCAGAGCTGCTTTAATTTTTATTTCTCTAATAAGTAATGTTTTGGAGAAATTTTTCATATGACTATGGATTGCTTTGATTTCCTCAGGTGTAAATTGCCTTTGCATTTCCTTTGACCATTGGTCAATTAGGGAATGGCATGGTTTTTTGAAAATTTGACTCAGTTCTCTGTATATTTTAGAAATGAGTCCTTTGTCAGAAATACTAGTTGCAAAAATTGTGTACTAATTTGTGACATTTATTTTAATCTTGGTTACAGTGGTTTTGTCTGTGCAAAAAAAATTAATTTAATGTAATCAAAATGATCTAGTTTGTTTTTAGTGATCTTCTCCTTCTCTTCCTTAGATCTAAAAGGAAAACAACTCCTTGGTCTTCTAGTTTGCTGATAATATATATTTTTTTTATGTTTATATCCATTTGGATCTTATCTTAGTATAGGGTGTGAGATTTTGGTCTAATCAAAGTTTCTTCCATAATAACTTTCAATTATCCCAACAGTTTTTTTGAAGAATTCATTATTTTATCTTTTTATTATTTTATTTATTATAATTTATCTTTTATTATTTATTATCTTTTATTGAAGAATTTTTTATCCCAATAGCTGGATTTTTTGGGTTTATAGTCATTTCCTGCTATTGCAACTAGTCTATTCCACTGATCCATGACTCTATTTCTTATCCAATACCAGACAGTATTGATGACTGATGCTTTATGATATAATTTTAGATCTGGTAAGGCTAAGCCACCTTCTTTTTGCACTTTTTTTCATTGTATCACAGGGAATTCTTGACTTTTTATTTCTCCATATAAATTTACTTGCAAATTTTTCTAACTCATTAAAGTAATTTTTTTTTTTTTTATAATTTTGGTTAGTCAGGCTCTTAACAAGTAGTTTAGTTTTGGTAGAAATGTCAGTTTTATTATATTAGCTTGACCTATCCAGGAGCACTTGATGTTTGCCCAGGTATTTAAATCTGATTTTATTTCTGTGAAATGGTTTTCAAAAAGTTTTTGAGTCTGCCTTGGCAGGTAGACTCCAAGATATTTTATTTTGATTGAGGTTATTTTGAAGGGGATTTCTCTTTCTAGCTCTTTCTGCTGTATCTTGTTAGTCATATATAGAAATGTTGAGGAATTATGAGGGTTTATTTTATATCCTGCTACATTGCTAAAGTTGCTACTTATTTCTAGTAGTTTTTTTTTAGGGTTTTTTGTTTTTGCAAGGCAATGGGGTTAAGTGGCTTGGCCAAGGCCACACGGATAAGTATTTATTAAGCATCTGAGGTTGGACTTGAACTCAGGTACTCCTGACACAAGAGCTAGTGCTCTATCCACTGTGCCACCTAGCCACCCCATTTCTAGTACTTGTTTAGATGACTTTTGGGGATTCTCTATGTATACCATCATGTCATCTGCAAAGAATGAGACTTTTGTCTCCACATTTCCTATTCTAATTCCTTCAATTTCTTTTTCTTCTCTTATTGCTGAGGCTAACATTTTTATTAAGATATTGGCAGAAGTGGTGATAATGGGCATCCTCATTTCACCCTTGATTTTATTAGGAATGAGTCTAGACTATCTCTGTTGTCTATAATGCTTTTTTTGATTGTTTCAGATAGATACTACTTATTATTCTAAGGAACAAACCATTTGTTTTTAGTAGGAATGGGTGCTGCATTTTGTCAAATGCTTTTTCAGCATCTATTGATATGATCATTTGATTTCAGAAAGGTGTGTTATTGATATAATTAATTATATTAACAGTTTTCCTAATATTGAACCAACACTGCATTCCTGGGATAAATCCGACTTGGTCATAATATGTTGTCCTAGTTATAACTTTTAATATTTTTGTTAATATTTTATTTAAGATATTTGCTTCTACATTCATCAGGGAGATAGTCCTATAATTTTCTTTCTCTGTTTTATCTCTTCCTGGTTTCAGGATCAGCACCTTATTAGTGTCACAGAAAGAGTGAGGCAGAATTCTGTCTTCACCTATTTTTTCCAAAGACTTTATATAGAATTGGAACCAATTGTTCCTTAAATGCTTCATAGAATTCACTTGTGAATTCATCTGGCCCTGGAGATTTTTTCTTAGGGAGCTCAATAATGGCTTGTTAAATTTCTTTTCTGAGATAGGGTGATTTAGGTTTTTAATTTCCTCTTCATTTAATCTGGGCAGCTTATAGTTTTGTAAATATTCATCAATTTTGCTTTAATTGTAGAATTTATTGCCATAGAGTTGGGCAAAATAAATCTGAATTATTACTTTAATTTTTTCCTCATTGGTGGTGAGTTCACCTTTTTCATTTATGCTACTAGCCATTTAGCTTTCTTCTTTTTTTTAAATCAAATTGACCAGAATTTTATCAATATTATTGTTTTTTTCATAAAACCAGCTCTTGGTTTTATTTATTAGTTAAATATTTTTTCTTGCTTTCAATTTTATTAATATCTCCTTTAATTTTTAGGATTTCTAATTTGATATTTAATTGGAGATATTTAATTTTTTGTTCACTAATTTTTTAGTTGCATATTTAGTTCATTGATTATTTCTTTCTCTAATTTATTCATGTAAGCATTTAAAGATAGACTATACACTCTGACAGTCACTTTGAGTGTATTCCTTAGGTTTTGGTATGTTGTTTCATTATTGTCATTATCTAGGATGAAATAATTAATTCTTTCTATAATTAGTTGCTTGATCCGCCCATTCTTTAAAATCGGATTATTTAGTTTCCAATTAGTTCTAGGTCTATATGTCCCCTGGCCCAATATTGCATATATTTATTACTTTATGATCTGGGAAAGATGTGTTCACTATTTCTGCCTTTCTTCAATTGATCATTAGTTTTTTATGCCCTAGTACAAGGTTAATTTTTGTGTAAGTGCCATGTATTGCAGAAAAAAAAAATATTCCTTTCTATCCCCATTCACTTTCCTACATAGGTTTATTATATCAGGGTTTGCTAACACTCTATTTAGCTTATTAACTTCCTTCTAGTTTATTTATGATTCAATTTTTTTTAAATCTGAGAGTGGGATTTTGAGGTCTCCCACTATTAGAGTTTTTCTGTCTAAGTCTTCCTATAGCTCCTTCAACTTCTCCTCTAACAGTCTGGATGCTGTCCCACTTGGTGCATACATATAGTATTGAAATTATTTATTGTCTATGGTACCTTTTAGAAGGATATAGTTTCCTTCCTTATCTCTTTTAATGCTATCTATTTTGCAACTGCTTTGTCTGAGATTAGGATTGCTACTCCTGCTTTTTTCACTTCAGCTGAAGCAAAATATATTTTGCTCCAACTTTTTACCTTATATGTATCTCTATGCTTCAAATTAGTTTCTTGTAAACAGTGTATGGTAGGTTTCTGGTTTTAAATCCACTCTGCTATCCACTTATGTTTTAAGGCAGAGTTCATCCCATTCACATTCAAAGTTATACTTACTAACTCTTTATAGCCTTCTATGCTTTCTGCCTTCTGTTTCTATTTTCCCTTTCCCCCCCATTTCTCCATATTTCCCAGTGTTTCATTTCTGATTACTGCCACCTTCTGTGTGTGTGTGTGTGTGTACCCTCTTGTATCAACTCCCCCTTTTCTTTCCCCTTTCCCTTTTCCTTTTCTTCCTTTTCTTCTGTTAGTTTCCCTTTGTCTTCCCCTCCCAGTCCCCCCTTCCCCTTTTCCCTTTTAATGCTTGAAAGGTAAGATAAGTTTCTTAACTTAACTATGTTTAAGTTATCTTTAAGCCAAGTCTGATAAGATGAAGATTCAGGTGGTTCTCATCTCATCCCTTCCTTCCCTCTACTGCAATAGGTCTTTTGTAGCATTTGATGTAATGAGATTTACCCCATTCAGTCTCCCTCCAACCCCCCTTCTCATGACTGCACCCCTTTTTAAGGAGGTATTGTTTTTACATCATTCTATCTGAGTAACCGAAAAGTTATGATTGCCCATCACTTCTTGCTATGTATATTCTCTCTAATAGAGTTACAATTCTTTAGATTTATGAGACTCTTTCTCCCAAGTGAGTATATAACCAGTTTCAACTCATTGGATGGCAGTTTTTTTTTCTTTATCCTTTTTTTTTAACCTATTCATGCATTTCTTGAGCCTCCTGTTTTATGTCCAAATTTTCTATTTAGCTCTGGTCTTTTCATCAGTTTCATTAAATGTCCATCTTTTTCCCTGGAGGAGAAGGCTCAGTTTTCCTGGGTAATGGATTCTTGACTGCATTCCAAGCTCCCTTGCTCTTCGGAATATTTCATTCCAGGTCATCCGATCCCTTAATCTTGTTGCAACCAGTTCCTTTGCAATCCTTACTGTGGCTCCTTGGTATTTAATTTTTTTTTTTATTTCTGGCTGCTTGTAGGATTTTTTCTTCTATTTCATAGTTCTGGAATTTGGCCACAACATTCCTTGGTGTTTAAATTTTAGGATCTCTTTCTGGAGAGTAGCTATATATTCTTTCAATACTTATTTTGTTCTCTGGTTCCATGATATCAGGGCAATCCTGTAATATTAAGTCCAGACTTTTTTTCCCTTCAATGTTTTCAGGAAGACCAATAATTCTCAGGTTCTCCCATTTCAATGTGTTCTCAAGGTCAGTATTTTTGCTGATGAGGTATTTTACATTATTTTTCTATTTTTTTGATCTTTTGGTTTTGTTTAACACAATCTTGTTGTCTCATGAAGGCATTAGTTTCTGCTGATTCCATTCTTTTTTTTTTTAGAGAATAAGAATTTTCTTTATCTTTTGAAATTCCTTTTCCAACAATTCTATAGTTGAAGGACTTTTTCTATTTGTACAAGTGTAATTTTGAGAGAATCATTTTCGTTTTGCATTTGCCCAATTGAGGATTTGAGAGATTAATTTTCTTTTTGTGTTTTCCCAATTGAACATCTGAGAGAGCTATTCTTATTTTGTATTTGTCCAATTGCATTTTCCATATCAAATATTTGTTTTCTTGTTTCAAGAAGTTAATTTTCTCTTGCAATGTGTTAATTTTCTCCTGAGGTTCTTTTCCCAATTTTTCCAATTGATTTTTAAACTCCTTCCTGATTTCTTCAAAGAAGTCTTTCTGGCTGGAGACCAATTCATATTCTCCTCAGAAGTGTTTAATCTCTCTGGGTTTTAATGTGGAACTTGTAAGTATTTCTCCATAGCTCCCCCCGCCTTTTCTTTGGCCTTTTTTTCATCTTTCTAGGATCTTGTGTTGGGGGGGTTGTCTCTCAGATGTTTGCTTTTGAAGATCCTAGAGGCTATGTTCACTTGGCTTAGTAATTCCAATGGCCAGGCAGTAGGGGGCACTCTTTGCTATCTTGGGAGTATTTGAGGTCCTCAGCAGCAGGGTCTGAGGTGACTCTGAACACTGGGCTGGGCCCTAGGGGAGGGAGTTAATCTCTTTCAGTTGAGTGAACTCTGTTGCCCTGAGGGGGTGGTGGTGAAGGGGTGGAGTTGTTTATTGTTTGTCTGTACCGGTCTTTTCCCCACAGCTGCTGTCTCCATGCTGATCCTCTTCTCTTTTCTCCAGGTTCACCCACAGTCACCTGAGACAGACCTTCTTGGTAGGTGTTCTCCTAGCTTCTCTTTCTGGGTTTTTTGATTGCATTTCTGTTAAGAGGTTTCTCTCATGTTATTTTTGAGGGGAAAGAGGAGCACTTATCACAGTGCCTGTCTTTTCTTCACCATCTTGCTAGAAGTCTCTTGATTGGCTATTTCAAGATTTTCATGAATATATTTGAGGTTCCTCAAGAAATTCTGTTTGATACCAAAAGTTATTTTTTTGACTATCCTTAATTGGTACATTATGTGTGTATTTGTATATTTAATCAACAGGATGTTTTCATATATCTCTACTGGTCTGGAGAGGTGGGATAATGATTCTATATGCTGAGTTCTGGTACTGAGTAGGGTTATCAATCTCATCTTTGCAAATGTGTTTCAATAAAGTTCTTTCTGTTGTTTGTGCCTGTCTCTCTTTCTCTCTCTCTCTCTCTCTCTCTGTGTGTGTGTGTGTGTATAATTCAGAAGGACATTATATTGGGATAAATTATATTTCTAGGATTTTGGGGAATATTGAATCATATAATTTACTGATTTCTTTTGGGAAATAAATATTTGTACTATCTGATCTGTTTTGATGATTGATATAATTGTCAAACAGACACTTATGTTAAATATTACTCCTTTTGGTTGGGGTTTTGAATTTAATTGATTTGGGGGAAAAATAGCAAGTGTAATTGATCATTTGTAAATCCTAGATGTTTCTCCTGATCATGCTGAGTCTGCAAATAATCCTCCATCTTTACAGGAATTTCCTCTCAAAGACAAAATGGGGTATTTGTAAGGGACTGTTGTGTGTGAGAGTATTAGGTAAACTTTTAACACCTGCTGTCCTCAAGCACCAAGCATTAGTTGATTTGTAATTAGAGAATACCTCAGGATTGGTAGTAAAAAAGGGTATTTAAGCACATGTATTTGGTTGAATAAAAAGAGAACTTTTCAGAGAACTTTCCATGTTTGTTTCCTGCCTCTTCAACATATACCTGAGTAAAGGATAAGCTAGCCAGCAAGAACTGAACAGGGGACAGTAAAGAGACAGGAGAATGGAGGAGATTGAGTGGGGAAAATTACATTACATAAAGAGATACAAAGAACCTATTGCTAAAGAGGAGAAGAAAGGAGGTGTTGAGAACTGCCTGAATCTTACTGTCATTAGATTTGGCTTTAAGTTAACATACAATAAAGTTAAGAAATTTACCTTACCTTTCAAGTATTAAAAGGGGAAAGGGAGAGGGAGGGGGGAAAAAGGAACTAATAGAAGGAAGGAAAGGAAGAAAGGGCAAAGGGAAAAAGGAAAGAAAGGGGAGGGTAGTTATTATAGGCAGGCAAACACTAAAGGAGATGGTGTTCAGAAACAAAATACTGGGGAACATGGATAAAAAAAGGGGAAAAATATAAAGAGAGGGAAGATAGCATGGAGGGTAACAAAGAGTTAGTAATTATAACTTTAAATGTGAATAGGATGAACTCTCCCATAAAACATAAGCAAATATCAGAGTGGGTTAAGAACCAGAATCCTACAATATGCTGTTTACAAGAAACATGTTTGAAGCAGAGAGATACATATAGACAAAAGGTAAAAGATTGGAGCAAAATATATTTTGCTTCAACTGATGTGAAAAAAGAAGGAATAACAATCCTTATCTCAGGCAAAGCAGTTGCAAAAATCAATCACATTAAATGAGATAGGAAAGGAAACTATATCCTCCAAAGAGTACCATAGGCAATAAAGCAATTTCAAAACTAAATATGTATGTGGCAAATGGTATAGCATCCAAATATTTAGAGGAGAAGTTGAATGAGTTATAGGAAGATATAGACAGTAAATCCTACTGGTGGTGGAACTCAGCATTGCTCTTTTAGATTTAGATAAATCTGACCTTAAAATAAACAAGAAGGAAGTTAAGGTGGTAGAACATTAGAAAACTAAGATATGATAGACCTTTGGAGAAAACTGAATGGGGAAAGAAAGGAATATATTTTTTTTTTCCTGCAGTACATGGCACTTACACAAAAACTTACCATGTACTAGGGCATAAAAACCTGATGAATAAATGCAGAAAGGCACAAATATTGAATACATCTTTCTCACATTATAGTGCAATAAAAATCAAATGTAATAAAGGGCCATGGAGAGATAGACCTAAAACTAATTGAAAACTAAATAACCTCATTTTAAAGAATGAGTGGATCAAACAGGAAAAGATTCTTATAGAAAGAATTGATGATTTGATCCTAGATAATGACAATAATGATACAACATAGCAAAACTATGGAACATAGCCAAGGCTGTTGTCAGGGACATATTATATCTTTAAACACTTATGTGGATAAATTAGAGAAAGAGGAAATCAATGAACTAGATATACAATTAAAAATAGAGAAAGAATAAATTAAAAACCCTGAATTCAAGACCAAATTAGAAATTTTAAAAACCAATGGAGAAATTAATAAAATCAAAAGCAAGAAAACTATTGAACTAATAAATAAAATCAAGAGTTAGTTTTATGAAAAACCAAATTGATAAAACTCTAGTTAATTTGATTGAAAAAAGAAAGAAAATTGAATTGCTAGCATCCTAAATGAAAATGGTGAACTCACCACCAATGAGGAAGAAATTAAAGTAATAATTCAGAATTATTTTGCCCATCTGTATGCTAATAGATTTGATGATCTAAGTGAAATGGATAAATATTTACAAAAAGAGGAAATTAAAAACCTAAATAACCCTATTTCAGAAAAAGCAATTCAACAAGTCATTATTGAACTCCCTAAGAAAAAATCTCCAGGGTCAGATAATTTCACAAGCGAATTCCATCAAACATTTAACAAACAATTGGTTCCAATTCTATATAAACTCTGTGGAAAAATAGGTGAAGATGGAACTCTGCCTATCTCTTTCTATGAAACCAATATGGTGCTGATACTTAACCAGGAAGAATCAAAACAGAGAAAGAAAATTATAGACCTATCTTCCTAAGGAATATAGATTAAAAAAAAATCTTAAATCAAATCTTAGTAAAGAAATTACAGCAAGGTATCCCTAGCATAATACACTATGACCAACCAGGATTTATTCCAGAAATGCAAGTTTGGTTCAATATTAAGAAAACTATTAGTATCATTAACTATATCAACAACAAACCCATCAGAAATCATTGATTATATCAATCAATGGTGAAAAAACCTTTAACAAAAACAGCACCCATTTCTATTGAAACCTCAAGAGAGCATAGGAATAAATTGATTATTCCTTAGAATGATTAGAAGTATCTATCTGAAACCATCAACAAGCATTTTATGTACTGGGGATAAGTTAGAGGCATTCTCAATAAGATCAGGAGTGAAATAAGGATGCCCATTATCACCACTATGATTCAATATTCTGTTAGAAATGTTAACTTCCACAATAGGAGGAGAAAAAGAAATCGAAGGAATTAGAATTGGGAAGGAAGAAACAAAACTCTCACTCTTTGCAGATTACATGATGGTATACCTAAAGAATCCTAAAAAAATCATCTAAATATTATTAGAAAGAATTAGCTACTTTAACAAAGTCTCAGGATATAAAGTAAAACCTCAACATCTCTATATATTTCTAGCAAAGTTGCAGGATATAAAATAAACCCTCATGAACTCTCAACATTTCTATATATTTCTAGGAAGATACAGCAGCAAGAGCTAGAAAGAGAAATCCCATTTAAAGTACCTTCAGACAATATAAAATTCTTGGGAGTCTACCTGCCAAGGCAGACTCAGAGACTCCATGAACACAACTATAAAACACTTCTCACACAAATAAAATCACATTTAAAAAACTGGAGAAATATCATGCTCATAGATAGACTGAGCCAATATAAAAATGACAATTCTACCTAAATTAAACTACTTATTAAGTGCCTTACCAATCAAACTTACAAAAAATACTTTAATAAGCTAGAAAGAAATTGTAAGTAAATTTATATGAAGAAATAAAAAGCAAGACTATCCAGGGATTTAATGAGAAAAGTGCAAAAGAAGGTGGTTTAGCCCTATAAGATTTAAAATTATAAAGCATCAATTATCAAAACTGTCTGGTATTGCCTAAGAAATATAGTGGTGAATCAGTGGAATAGGCTAGGTGCAAAAGAGATAGCAGGAAATGATTATAGTAATTTTCTGTTTGATAGACCAAAAGAGTACAGCTTCTGGGATTAACAACTAAAAGCCAATATTATAAGCAAAATAGGAGACCAAGGAATAATTTACCAGCCAGATCCATGGAAAAGGAAATAATTTATGGCCAAGGAAGAGATGGAGGGCATCATTAAAAACAAACTGGATAATTTTGATTACATTAAATTAAAAACCTTTTGCACAAATGAAACCAGTGTAACCAAGATAAAAAAAAATTAGTTAAATTGGGAATTAATTTTTACAAATAGTATTTCTGACAAAGGTCTCATTCCTACAATATTTAGAGAACTGAGTCAAGTTTATGAAAAAAAACTAAGTCATTCCCCAATTGACAAATGGTCAAAGGATATGAAGAAAATATTTATAGATCAAGAAATAAAAGTAATCCATTGGCATATGAAAAAGTGCTCTAAATCATTAGGGCCCATTTCTAAAATATACAGAGAACCGAATCAAATTTTTATAAAAATAAAGCCATTCCCCAATTGACAATTGGTCAAAAGAAATGCAAAGGCAATTTACAGATGAGGAGATCAAAGCAATCCATAGTCATATGAAAACTTGTTCTAAATCATTACTTATTAGAGAAATGCAAATTAAAACATCTCTGAGGTACCATATCACACCTCTCAGACTGACCAATATGACCAGAAAAGACAATGATCAATGTTGGAATGTATGTGGGAAATCTGGGACAATAATACATTGTTGGTGGAGCTATGAACTCATCTGAGCTTTCTGTAAAGCAATTTTGAATTATAACCAAAGGGAAATAAAAATGTGCATAACCTTTGATCCAGCAGTACAAGTACTGGGTCTATACCCTGAAGAGATCATGAAAAAGTTTTAAAACATCGTTTGTGAAAAAGCATTCATAGCAGCCCCGTTTGTGGTGATAAAGAATTGGAAATAGTGTGATTATCTATCAATTGGGGAATGGCTGAACAAATTGTGGTATTTGTATGTTATGGAATGCTATTTTTCTATTAGAAAACAGGAAGGATGGGAATTCAGAGAAACCTAGAAGGATTTGCATCAACTGATGCTGAGAGAGATGAACAGAACCAGAAGAACTTGTTCACCTTAGTATAATTTCATATATGTACTACTTATTTTAAGTAATATTCAATTTCTTCCTATGCTCTCTCTAGATTTTTTTTAAGTAGGAATGGGTGTTGTATCTTGGCAAAAGCTTTTTCATCATCAATTGAGAAATTGTATGAATTCTGTTAGGTTTGTTATTGATTTAATCAATTTTAGGGATCATTTTTCTAATATTGAAACACAACAGCATTTGTGGTATAAATCCTGCTTGATCATAGTGTATTATCCTGGTGATAAGTTACTGAAATCACTTTGTGACCATTTTATTTAAAATTTTTGCATCCATATTTATTAGGGAAATTGATCTATTATTTTCTTTCTGTTTTCTACTCTTCCTGGTTTGGATATTTGCACCATATTGATATCATAGAAGGAATTTGACTATTTTTTCAAATAGTTTATATACAATATGAACCTATTGTTCCTTCAATGGGAGAATTCACTTGTGAATCCATCTGGTCTTGGAGATTTGTTTTTAGGAAATTCATTGATGACACTTTGAATTTCTTTTTTTTCTGAGATATGGTTATCCAAGTATTTAATTTTCACTTCTTTTAACCTGGGCAGTTAATATTTTTGTTAATATTCATCCATTTCACTTATATTATTAAACTTATTGTCAAAGAGTTAAGCAAAATATTTCCAAATTATTACTTTAATTTCCTCTTCATTGATAGTGAATTCATCTTTTTCATTTTTAATAATAATAACTGGTTTTCTCTATTTTTTAATCAAATTGAGCAAAGGTTTATCTATTTTATTGGTTTGTTCATAAAACCAATCCTTGGTTTTGTTTATTAATTCAATAGTTTTCTTGTTGTAGATTTTATTTATTTAGCCTTTAATTTTCAGAATTTCTAATCTGATATTTTACTAGGGATTTTTCATTTCTTCTTTTTCTCACCTTTTAGTAGTGTGCTCAGTTCATCAATCTCTTTATTTTCTTCATGTAAGTATTTAAAGGTTCAATAAATAATTTTCTATATCCCGTAAGTTTTGGTATGTTATCTCATTGTCATTGTCTTAGATGAAATCATTAATTCTTTCTATGATTTTTTGTTTGATCCACTCATTTTTAAAATTAGGTTTTTTAATTTCCAATTAGTTTTAGGTCTATCTCTCCATCTTCCTTTATTGTACATGGTTTTTTAATGGCATCGTGGTCTAAAAATGAAACATTCAATATTTCTGCTCATCTGCATTTGATTATGAGATTATTATGCCCTAATTTGTGAACAATTTTTGTGTAGGTTCTATGAAACTCAGAGGAAAGAAAGTATATTCCTTTCTATCCCCATTAAATATTCTCCAGAGTTCTATCATATCGAAGTGTTTCTAATATTCTATTTACCTCCATAACTTCCTTCCTGTTTATTTTTTGGTTAGATTTATCTACTTCAGAGAGAGAAAGATTGAGGCCCCCTACAAGTAGAGTTTTGCTGTCCATGTCTTCCTGTAACTCATTTAGATTCTCCTCTAGGAATTGGATGCTGTAACACTTGGTATAATATTGAAATTACTTCCTTGTCTATGTTAACTTTCAGGAGGATGTAGTTTTCTTTCTTATGACATTTAATGAGCTCTATTTTTGCAACTCCTTTGTCTGAGATAAAGATTACAATGCCTGTTTTCTTCACTTTAGCGAAGTGTAGTATAGTCTGCTTCATTCTTTTACTTATACTCTGTGTGTTTCTCTCACCTTCAAATATATTTATTTTAAGGAGTATATTTTATATTTAAGGAAAACAGAAAAGTTGAATGAGTTCACAGCTCTACCAACAATGTAATAGTGTCCCAGATTTCCCACAATCCTTCCAACAATGGTTATTATTCTTTCTGGTCATATTGGCCAGTCTGAGAGGTGTGAGGTAGTAACTCAAAGATGCTTTAATTTGCATTTATCCAATAAGTAATGATGTAGAGCAATTTTTCATATGACTAAGGATTGCTTTGATCTCATCTGTATATTGTCTTTGCATATCCTTTGACCATTTGTCAATTGGGGAATGGCTTTTTTTTACAAAAATATGACTCAGTTCTATGTATGTTTTAGAAATGAGTCCTTTGCGAGAAACATTAGTTGTAAAGATTGTTTCCCAGTTTACTACATTTCTTTTGATCTTGGTTACCATTTTTGTTTTCCTATACAAGAATTTCAATTTAAATTAAAGCATTTCAATTTAAATTAAAGCATTTCAATTTAATGTAATTGAAATCATCTAGTTTGTTTTTAGTGATGTTCTCCATCTCTTCCTTAGTCATAAACTGCTTCACTTTCCATAGATCTTATGGGTAAACTAGAGCTTGATCTTCTAATTTACTTATAGTATTGATTTTTATGTCTAAATCCTGTATCCATTTGGATCTTATCTTGGTATAGGGTGTGAGGTGTTGGTCTAATTTAATTTTCTTCCATACTAACTTCCCATTTTCCCAACAGTTTTTATTGAAGAGAGAGTTTTTAATCCCAATAGCTGGACTCTTTTGGTTTATCAAACAACAGATTACTATAATCATTTCCTGCTATTGCACCTAGGCTATTCCACTCATCTAAGCCAGTACCAGACAGTTTTGATGACTGATGCTTTATAATATAATTTTAGATCAGATAGGGCTAAGTCCCCTTCTTTTGTGCTTTTTTTTCATTAAATCCTTGGAAATTATTGAATTTTTATTTCTCCATATGATTTTACTTAAAACTTTTTCTAACTCATTAATTTTTTGTAATTTTGATTGGTATGGAACTAAACATGTAGCTTAGTTTTGGTAGAACTGTCATTTTCATTATATTAGCTCAACCTATACAAGAACAGTTGATGTTTACCCAGTTATTTAAATATGATTTAATTTCTGTGAGAAGTATTTTATAATTGTTTTCAAAATATTTCTGAGTCTGCCTTGGCAAATAGACTCCTAGGTATTTTATACTGTCTGAGGTTACACTGAATGGAATTTTTCTTTCTAGCTCTTCCTGCTGCATCTTGCTACTCATCTATAGGAAAGTTGAGTATTTATGAGGATTTATTTCATATCCTGCAACTTTGCTAAAATGGCTAATGGTTTCCAGTAGTTATTTTTGGAGGATTTCTTGAGATTCTCTAGGTATATCATCATGTCATCTGCAAAGAGTGAGAGTTTTGTCTCTTCCTTCCCAATTCTAATTCCTTCAATGTCTTTTTCTTCTCTAATTGCTGAAGCTAACATTTTTCATTTATTAATTAGTTTTCTTTGGTTTCAATTTTATTAATTGCTCCTATAATTTTTAGAATTTCTAATTTATTATTTAATTGGGGATTTTTAATTTCTTTCTCTAATTTTTTTAGTTGCATATTTAGTTCATTGATTTCCTCTTCCTCTAATTTATTAAAAAAAGGTATATTCCTTACTATCCCCATTCAATTTCCTCCATAAAGTAATTTCAATAATGAGTATGTATACACCTAATGTGATAGCATTAAATTCTTAGAGGAGAAGCTGATAGAATTACAGGAAGACATAGACATCAAAACTATACTAGTGGGAGACCTCAACCTCCCACTATCAGTGTTAGATAAAAAGAATCATAAAATAAAAAAGAAAGAAGTTAAGGAGGTAAATAGCTTGCTAGAAAACCTAGATATGATAGACTTATGGAGGAAATTGAATGGGGATAGGAAGGAATATACCTTTTTTCTGCAGTACATGGCACTTACCCCCAAAATATCAATGTATTAGGGCCTAAAAACCCAATGCAGAAAGGCAGAAATAGTGAATACATCTTTCTCAAATCATAATGTGATAAAAATAATATGCAGTATTGGGCCAGGGTGATAGAGACCCAAAACTAACTGAAAACCAAATAACATAATTTTAAAGAATGAGTGGGTCAAAAATCAATTTATAGAAATAATTATTTCATCCTTTATAATAACAATAATGAAACTACATACCAAAACCTATGGGTTGCACTCAAGGTGGCTGCCAGGTGATATATATCTTTAAATGCTTACATGAATAAATTAGATAAAGAGGAAATAATTGAACTAAACAAGTAACTAAATAAACTTGAGAGAGAACAAATTAAGAACCCACAATTAAATTACAAAATTAGAAATGATAAAAATTAAAGGAGAAATTAATAAAATTGAAAGCAAGAAATATATTGAACTAATAAATAAAACCAAGAGTTGGTTATATTAAAAGAAACAAAACTGATAAACCTCTGGTCAACTTGATTAAAGCAAAGAAAGAAAACTAAATTACTAGTATCATAAATGAAACGACCAATAAGGAAGAAATTAATAATTTGGACTTATTTTTCCCAACTCTATGCCAAAAAATTTGACAATCATAGTGAAATAGATGAATATTTTCAAAGATACAAGTTGCCTAGGTAAAATGAAGAGGAGATTAAATACTTAAACAACCCTATCTCAGAAAAAAGAAATTCAACAAGTCATTATTGAACTCCCTAAGAAAATATCTCCAGGGCTTGATGCATCCACAAGTTAATTCAACCAAACATTTAAGGACAATTGGTTCCAATTCTATATAAACTCTTTGGAAAAATAGGGAAAGATGGGACTCTTCCTAACTCTTTCTATAAAACCAATATGGTGCTGATACATAAACCAAGAAGAGTTAAAACAGAGAAAGAAAATTATAGAACTATCTCCCTGTTTAATATAGATGCAAAAATCTTAAATAAAACTTTAGCAAAATGATTACAAGTTATCACAAGGATAATACATTATGACCAAGTAGGATTTATCCCAGGAATGCAGGATTGGTTAAATATTAGGAAAATTGTTAGTGTAATTAATTATATCAACAACAAATCTATCAGAAATTATATGATTATATCAATAGATGCTGATAAAGCTTTTGAAAAATACAGTACCCATTCCTACTAAAAACACTGGAGAGTGTAGGAATGAATGAACTCTTACTGAGAATAATAAGTACTATCTATCTGAAACCATCAACAAACATTATATTCAATGGGGAGATTCTAGAGGTATTCCCAATATGATCGGGGTGAAAATTGGATGCCCATTATCACCACTACTATTCAATATTGTATTAGAAATGTTAGCTTAAGCAATAAGAGAAGAAAAATAATTGAAGTAATTAGAATTAGTGACATGATGGTAGCCCTAGAGAATCCCAAGAAATCATTCAAAGAAGTACTTGAAACAATTAGCTACTTTAGCAAAGTAGAAGGATATAAAATAAACCCTCGTAAATCCTCAACTTTTCTATATATGACTAACAAGATGTAGCAGGAAGAACTAGAAAGAGAAATCCCATTCAAAGTAACCTCAGACAATATAAAATACCTGGGAGTCTATTTGCCAAGGCAGACTCAGGAATTTTTTGAAAACAATTACAAAATACTTCTCACACAAATAAAATCAGATTAAAATAATTGATCAAACATCAACTACTTAAGGTTAGGTTGAGCTAATACAATTCAATGATTATTCTACAAAAACTAAATTACCTGTTTATGCCATAACAATCAAAATTACAAAAAATTAATGAGTAGGAAAAGCAGTAAATATATAGTCAAGAATTTCCAGGGATTCATTGAGAAAAACTGCTGCAAAGGAAGGTGGCTTAGCCTTGCCAGATCTAAAATCTAAAATTGTATTATAAAACATCAGTCATCAAAACTGTCTGGTATTGGATAAGAAATAGATTGATGGACCAGTGCAATAGACTAGGTGCAATAGCAGGAAATGATTATCATAATCTGCTGTTTGATAAAACCAAAGAGTCCAGCCATTGTGATAACAATTGTTGGGAAAATTGGAAGTTAGTATGGAAGAAACTTAAATTAAACCAATACCACACACCCTATACCTAGATAACATCAAAATGCATACAGGATTTAGACATTCATAAAGAATATTAAAAGCAAGGTAGAAAATCAAATATCATTTTGATTACATTGAATTAAAAAGCTTTTGCACAGACAAAACCAATGTAACCAAGATCAAAAGAAATGTTGTAAACTGGGAAACATTCTTTACAAGTAGTATTTCAGACAAAGGACTGATTTCTAAAATATACAGAGAACTGAATCAATATTTTTTGTAAAGAACAACCATTCCCCAATTGACAATTGGTCAAAGAAAATGCAAAGGCCATTTACAGATGAGGAGATCAAAGCAATTCATAGTCATATGAAAAATTGTTCTAAATCATTACTTACTAGATAAATGCAAATTAAAGCATATCTGAGGTACCATCTCACACCTCTCAGACTGGCTAATATGAGCAGAAAGGACAACAATCATTGTTGGAAGGATTGTGGGAAAACTGGGACACTAATGCATTGTTGATGGAGCTGTGAAGACATCCAAACTTTCTGGAGAGTAGTCTGGAACTATGCCAAAGGGCAACAAAAATGTGCATACCCTTTGACCCAGCAATACCACTACTGAGCCTATACCCTGAAGAGATGATAGAAAAGGATAAAAACAGCAATTGTACAAAAATATTCATAGCAGCCCTGTTTGTGGTGGCAAAAATTGGAAATCAAGTAAATGTCTTTCAGTCGTGGAATGGCTTAGCAAACTGTGGTATATGGATATCATGGAACACTCTTGTTCTATTAGAAACAAGGAGGGTTGGCAATTCTGGGAAGCTTAGAGGAATTTGCATGAACTGATGCTGAGGGAGATGAGCAGAACCAGAAAACCACTGTACACCCTAACAGTAACATGGGGATGATGATCAACCTTGATGGACTTTCTCATTCCATCAGTGCAACAATCAGGAAAAATTTGGGGCTTTCTGCAATGGAGAATACCACCTGTATCCAGAGAAAGATTTGTGGAGTTTGAACAAAGACCAAGGACTGTTAAATTTAACTTAGAAAAAAAATGATATCTTATTGTCTCATCTTGCTATCTCTTATACATTATATTTCTTCCTTAAGGATGTGATTTCTCTCTCATCACATTTAATTTGGATCAATATAAACCATGGAAACAATTTAAAGACTGGCAAATTGCCTTTTATGGAAGATGGGGGTGGGAAGTAAGTTTAGGGAAAAAATTGTAAAACTCAAAATAAATAAAATTTAAAAAAAAAAGACAAAGTGGGATAGCTAGGTGGCACAATGGATCGAACACCAGCCCTGGAGTCAGGAGTACCTGAGTTCAAATCCGGCCTCAGACACTTAATAATTGGCTAGCTGTGTGGCCTTGGGCAAACCACTTAACCCCATTGCCTTGCAAAAACTTAAAAAAAAAAGACAAAGCAGCTACAAAATTGAAAATTGGATCTCATTAAAAGAGATAAGGAAGGAAACTATATCCTCCTAAAAGGTACCATAGACAATGAAGCAATTTCAATACTAAATATGTATGTGCCAAGTTTTATAGAATCCAAATTCTTAGAGCAGTTGAATGAGTTACAGGAAAACATAGATAACAAAATTGGACTGGTAGAAGACCTCAGCCTCCTGCTTTCAGATTTAGATAAATCTAATCATGAAATAAACAATAAGGAAGTTAAGGAGGTAAATAGAGTGTTAAAAAGTAGACATGATAGATCTTTGGAGAAAGTTAAATGGGGATAGAAAGGAATATACTTTTTTCTGCAGTACATGGCACATCCACAAAAATTGACAATATGCTAGGGCATATCTGAAATCATTAAAAAGTATTATATGAAACAGGAATAAGCTAGAAGCATTCTCAGTAATATCAGGGGTGAAACAACAATGCCCATTATCACCACTACTATTCAATATTGTGTTAGAAATGTTAGCTCCAGCAAAAAGAGAAGAAAAAGAAATTGAAGGAATTAGAATTGGGAAGTAAGAAACAAAACTCTCACTCTTTGCAGATGACATTATGGAATACCTAGAGAATACTAAAAAATAATATTAAAAGCTATTAGAAACAATGAACAACTTTTAGCAAAGTTGCAGGATATAAAATAAATCCTCATAAATCCTCAACATTTCTATATATGACTAGAAATATGCAACAGATAGAGCTAGAAAGAGAAATCCCATTCAAAGTAACTACAGATAATATAAAATAATTGAGAGTCTTCCTGCCAAGGCAGATTCAGAAACTCTATGAAAACAACTACAAAAAAATTCTCACACAAATTGAATCTAATTTAAATAACTGGGAAAATATCAACTGCTCATTGATAGGTCAAGATAATATAATAAAAAATGACTACCGTTGACTAAATTAAACTACTTATTTAGTGCCCTACCAATCAAAATTAAAAAAAATTAATTTAGAGTTGGAAAAAATTGTAAGTTAATTCACAAGGAGAAATTTAAAAACCAAGAAGTTCCAGGAATTTAATGAAAAAAAAAGTGTAAAAGAAGGTGACTTATCTCTACCAGATATGAAATTATGCTATAAAGCATCAGGCATCAAAGTTTTCTGGTACTGGCTAAGAAATAGGGTGGTGGATCAGTGGAATAGACTAGGTGCAAAAGAGATAGCAAGGAATGATTATAGTAATCTGTTTGAAGACCTAAAGATTCCAGCTTCTAGGTTAAAAACTCAATAAAAACTGTTGGGAAAATTGGAATTTATTATAGCAGAAACTTGGATTAGACCAGCATCTCATAATATACCAAGATCAAAATTGGTATAGGATTTAGAAATGAAAAACAATATGATAAGAAAACTAGGAGACCAAGGGAATAGTTTATCTGTTAGATCTATGAAAATGAAGGCAGTTTATAACCAAGGAAGAGATGGGGACCATCATTAAAAACAACCTAGAAAATTTTGATTACATTAAATTAAAAAGCTTTTGTACAATAAAACCACTATAACCTTAGAGATACTTTAATTTGCATTTATCTAATAAGTAGTGATTTAGAGAAATTTTTAATATGACTATGGATCACTTTGATTCTTCATCTGTAAATTGCCTTTGATTATCCTTTGTCCATTTGTCAATTGGGGAATGGCTTGGTTTTTTAAAAATTTAACTCAGTTCTCTGTATATTGTAGAAATGAGTACTTTGTCAGAAACACTAGTTGTAAAAATTGTTTCCCAATTTACTAAATTTTTTTGATCTTGGTTACAGTGTCTTTGTGCAAAATTTTTTACCTTAATGTAATCAAAACTGTCTATTTTGATTTTAATGATGCTCTCCATCTCTTCCTTGGTCATACACTGCTTCACTTTCCATAGATCTTACAGGTAAACTACTCCTTAATCTCTTATATCTTCAGATTTGACCTCAAGTCCTGTTATTTCCAATGCTGGTGCTCTATCTACTGCATCACCTAACCACCCCTGGTAATGCATTTTTGATGGAGTTATGTACTGATCCAACATTTCTGGAGAGCAATTTGGAACTACACCCAAAGGACAGCAAAAATGTGCATACCCCTTGATACAGCAATACCTTTACTGTGTCTATACCCTGAAGAGATGATGAAAAAGGGTAAAAACAACACTTGTACAAAAATATTCATAGCAGCCCTGTTTGTGATGGCAAAGAAATGGAAATTTAGTGACTGTCCAACGAATGGGGAATGGGTGAACAAATTGTGGTATATATACATTATGGAACACTATTGTTCTATTAGCAACCAGGAGCGACAGGTATTCAGAGAAAAATGGAGGGATTTGCATGAACCAATATTGAGCAAAATGAGCAGAACTAGATATACCCTAACAGCAACATATGGTTGATAATCAGTCTTAATGGACCTGCTCATTTCATCCATGCATCAATCAGGGTCAATTGAGGGTATCTGACGTGGAGAAAATCATCTATATACAAAGAAAGATTTGTGGAATTTAAACAAAGCCCAAAGACTATTAACTTTAATTTTTAAAAAGGCATTTTATTATGTAATTTGGCTATCTCTTATATTTTATTTTTCCTTAAGTATATGGTTTTTCTCTCAACACATTCAATTTTGTTCAATGTATAGCATGGAAGCAATTTAAAGACTATCAGAGTGCCTTCTGTGGGGAGGGGTGTTCGGGTAGGGAAGTGACATTGGTGGAAAAAACTGGAAAATTTAAAAAACAATAAAAAAAGAAAAGAAAAAGAAAAAAGGGAAAACTTCTATATGTTCCAAAATATTCATGGCAGCTTTTTTTGTATTGGCAAATAATTGGAAAATGTGAGCATGTCCCTTAATTGGGGAAATGGCTAAAGAAGTTATGATGTATAAATACTATGGAATACTATTGTTATATGAAAAAATCAGAAATGTTGGCCCTAGAGAAGCACAGAATGACTTAGGGAATCTGATGCTTAGCGAAGGGAATAGAACCAAGAGAAAAAAATATATGTGAACAACAACATTGTAACCTTAACAACCTTAATGGAAACAGCTCCTCTTAGCAGTCCAGAAAGTAAGGACAGCTGTATTAGACTGGCTATGGACCATGTTATACCCATCCATTGGAAGAAAAAGGAAACAAAACAAAACACACAAAAAGATCCAACTTCTCAGAATCTGATAAATACTTTATAAAATTATCTTCTTTATCTTGCTCCCTTATTCCTAATTCCTCATACTGAAAATTACTAATCTGTAAACATGGTTCTCAAAATATATATGTTCAATACTAACCTGACTCTTAGTTGCTGAGGTGAGAGTAATGGGAAGGTGGAATGAAACTTTGTAACTTAAAAATATTAATGTGCATATTATTGAAAATAAATAAATTAGGGGCTGCTAGGTGGCGCAGTGGATAAAGCACTGACCCTGGAGTCAGGAGTACCTGGATTCAAATCCGGTCTCAGACACTTAATAATTACCTAGTTGTTTGGCATTGGGCAAGCCACTTAACCCCATTTGCCTTGCAAAATCCCCAAAAAACCCAAACCCCCCCAAAATGAAAATAAATGAACTTAAAAATAAAAATAAATGATTCCATACTTTTAGCCTAAATTTGTCCCTTCTTTTGGCTTATAATTTTCAGGAATTTTGAGAGTCTTTCTCAGGTGGATATTTTATTGGGTAACAGTTTTTTTTTCCTTTTCTCCTGTTTACCTTTTCATATATCTATTAAGTCTCCTGTTTTACTCCAGGCTTGTTAACAGAAAAGTTTGAATGTCATTTATTTTGTTAAATTTCCATCTTTTCTCATGAAATAGAAGGCTGAATATTGGATTCTTGGTTGTAATCCAAGTTCCCTTGCTCTTATAGGTATCATATTTCATGCCCTTTTATCTCTTAATGCTGATGCAGCCAGGCCCTGTGTAATCCTGACTGTGGTTCCTTTGTATTTAAATTGCTTCTTTCTAACCACTTGTAGGATTTTTCTCCTTGATCTGATAATTTAAGCTTTTGATCACAATATTCCTTGGTAGTTTCCTTTTGGGATTCCTTTTGGGAGGAAATTGATGTCTTCTTTCAATGACTATTTTGACTTCTGGTTCCAGGATATCAGGACAGTACTCCTTAATTATATGCTAAAATGTGGAGTCCAGTTTTTTTTTTTTTATCAAGGTTTTTAAGTAGCCCTATGATTGTTAAATTATCTCTCCTGGATTTATTTAAAAATTAAAATTGATCAAAAAGAAGTTAATGATCTTATAAGAAATTAAGAAACGATACAACAAAACCAAAAAAATGAAAAGAATATGACATGAAATATCTCACTAGAAAATCAACTGTCCTAGAAATTAGATCCAGGAGAGATAATTGTAAAATTATAGGACTACCTGAAAGCCATGATCAAAGAAAGATCCTAAACATCTTCTTTTAAGAAATGACCAAGAAAAACTGCCCTGAAATGGTAGAAACAGAGGGTAAAATAGAAATTGAAAAAATCCACTGATAACCTGCCAAAATGAAAACTCCCAGGAATATTATTTCCAAATTCCAGAGCTCCTAAGTCTAGGATGTAGCACTGAAACCAGTCAGACAAAAATAATTCATGTAATGTGGAGCTCCAGTAAGGATAACAAAGGATTTAGCAGCCTCTACAAAAATGTTCCCTTGTTGGGGAATTTAACAGGGGGAGTTTTGGAAGGAATATGTTTGATGGAAGGGCCAAGTACAAATGGCTCATGTAATGATTTGACTTTGCATGATCCTTTGGTTCATGAGGATTGTGTGTCCTTGGAAGGTATTTGAAAGGTGGGTAACATATAAAATGATTATAATTTGATGTGATTTGCTACTCTTGAGAATCGAGTTGCTAATAAAACAGAAGAGGTGAAGCTTACTGAGGCAATTTGGCTTATCAGACAATCAAGCAATCTATTAATCAACCTGTGATAGTACTTTGGTTGGTAGGCCTTGAGCTTATCAAGCTGTCAAGCAAAAAATTACCCAATCTTTGATTGATGGTATTGGATTGATGCTACTTGATTAATAATACATGATTGATAGTATATCTGTGATAAACCAAACCAGGTGAAATGACACAAAATTCAATTATCACAGAGGGACAGAAGGGAGAGTGTGAACATTGAGTAAATTCTATTCAATAATTTTAGGCCAAAGAGGGAATAAGATACATTCCCACTCCAGTTTAAAAATCTGTCTTACTCTACAGGTAAATGTGGTGGGGGGGAGGGAAAGAAGAGGGTAGAGGGACTGATAAAAGGGAAGGCAAATGTGTAAGTTAAAATAAAGTAAGAATAAAAATCTATAAGAAAAGTTAAAGGGGAAAGGGAATAAAACTTTGGTGAGGAGGAATAAAAGTTACACAGAGAGAAATATGTAAATGGAAGGATAGCATGGAGGGAAATATAGAATTAGTAATCCTAACTGTAAATGTGAATGTCATGAAGTCTACCATAAAATGGAAGCAGATAGTAGAATGGATTAAAAAACAGAATACTACAATGTGTTGGTCACAAGAAGTAGAGAGCTGTACCCAACGTAAAGATAAAAGGCTAGAGAAAAATTTTATGCTTTAGGTGAAGTAATATATAAAATCAAGGGTAGAAATCCTAAACTCAAGTTTAAAGCAAAAATTAAAAGAGATGAGGTAGGAAACTGCACCTTCATTTTTTTTAAAAAAAGAATGATTTTTATTTATTTTGAATTTAGCAATTATCCCCCTAATCTTGCTTTCCTATACCCACCACCCATACAAGGCAGTCTGTTAGTCCTTGCATTTTTTACCAGGTATACATTGATCTAAGTAGAATGTGATGAGAGAGAAATCATTTCCTTAAGGAAGAAAAATAAAGGATAAGAGATAGCAAAGCTACATAATAAGATAATGGCTTTTTTTTTTAAATTACAGCAAGTAGTCTTTGGTCTTTGTTCAAACTCCACAATTCTTTCTCTGAATACAAATGATACTTGTCAGCACAGATATCCCCAAATAGTGCCTGATTGTTGCACTGATGGAATGAGCAAATCCATTAAGTTTAATCATCACCCCCATGTTGATGGTAGGGTGTACAATTTTCTTCTGGCTCTGATCATCTGTCTCAGCATCAGTTCCTGCAAATACTTCAAGTTTCCCTGAGTTCTCATCCTTCCTGGTTTCTAACAGAAAATTAATGTTTGATCACATACATATACTACAGTTTGTTAAGCCATTCCCCAATTGAAGAATATTCATTCAATTTCCATTTTTTTGCCACCACAAACACAGCTGCTATGAATATTTTTGCATAAGGGATGTTTTTAACCATTTTTCATGATCTCTTCAGGGTATAGATCCAGTGGTGGTGTTGCTGGATCAAAGGGTATGCACATTTTTATTTACCTTTGGGCATAATTTCAAATTGCTCACCAGAAAAGTTGGATGAGTTCACAGCTCCACCAATGCTGCATGTCCATGATTTCCCACATCCCTTCCAACATTGAGCATTGTCCATTCTGGTCATATTGATCAGTCTGAGAGGTGTGAGGGTATACCTCAGAGATGCTTTAATCTGCATTTCTCTAATCAATAATGATTTAGAGTAATTTTTCATATGACTATGGATTGCTTTGATTTCCTCATCTGTAAATTGCTTCTGCAATATCCTTTGACCATTTGTCAACTGGGGAATGGCTTGTTTGTTTATAAATTTGACTGCTTTCTCTGTATATATTAGAATTGAGTTCTTTGTCAGATGTACTAGTTATAAAAATTGTTTCCCATTTAACTATATTTCTTTTCTTCTTGGTTACAGTGGTTTTGTCTGTGCAAAAGCCTTTTAATTTAATGTAATCAAAATCGTCTAGTTTGTTTTTAATGATGCTCTCCATTTCATCCTCCGTCATAAACTGCTTCACTTTACAGTGATCTGACAGGTAAACTATTTCTTGATCTCCTAGCTTGTTGTAATATTGTTTTCTATGTCTAAATCATATTTATGTTTTGTCTTATCTTGGTATACGAGGTGAGGTGAGGTCTAATCTAAGTTTCCTTCATACAACTTCCAATGTTCCCAACAGTTTTTATTGAAGATAGAGTTTTTATCCCAATAGATGGAGTCTTTGGGTTTATCAAAGAGCAGGTTATTATAATCATTTCCTGCAATTGCACTAGGCTATTCCACTGATCTACCATTCTATTTCTTAGCCAATAGCAGACAGTTTTGATGACTAATGTTTTATAATATAATGTTAGATATGGTAGGGTTAAGCCACCTTCTTTTGCACTTCGTTCATCGAATCCCTGGAAATAATCGACTGTTTATTTCTCCATATGAATTTACATAACAGCTTTTTCTAACTTATTAAAGTAAATTTTTAAAACTTTGCGAGGGCAATAAATGAGTAGTTTAATTTTGGTAGAATTGTCATTTTTGTTATAGTACCTTGGCCTCTCCATGAACAGTTGATATTTGCCCAGATATTTAAATCTGATTTTAGATGCATGAGAAATGTTTTGTAATTGTTTTCAAAAAGTTTCTTGAGTCTGCCTTGGCAGGTAGATTCCCAGGTATTTTCTAGTGTCTGAATTTACTTTGAATGGGATTTCTCTTTCTATCTGTTTCTGCTGTATCTTGCTAGACATATATAGAAATGTTGAGGATTCATGATGGTTTATTTTATATCCTGTGACTTTGTAAATTTGCCAATTATTTCTAGTAGTTTTTTAGATGACTTTTTTTAGAATTCTCTAGATATACCATCATGTCATCTGCAAAGAGTGTGAGTTTTGTCTCTTCCTTCCCAATTTTAATTCCTTCAGTTTCTTTTTCTTTTCTTATTGCAGAGCCTAACATTTCTAATATTGAATAGTAGTGATAATGGGCATTCAATTTTCACCCCTGATCTTATTGGGAATGCCTCTAGGCTATCCCCATTGCATATATTTCTCATTGATGGTTTCAGATAGATACTGCTTATTATTCCAAGGAACAATTCATTTATTCCTACACTCTCTAGTGGTTTTAGAAGGAATGGATGCTGTATTTTGTCAAAAGCTTTTTCAGCATCTATTGATATAAACATATGTTTTATGTTAGGTTTGTTATGGATATAATTTATTATACTAACAGTTTTCTTTATATTGAACCAACCCTGCGTTCCTGGGATCAATCCTACTTGGTCAAAATGTATTATCTTAGGGAACACATGTTGTAATTATTTTGCTAAGATTTTATTTAAGATTTTTGCATCTATATTCATCAGGGAGATAGGTTTATGGTTTTCTTTTTCTGTTTTGACTCTTCCTGGTTTAGGTATCAGTACTATATTGGTTTCAAAGAAAGAGTAAGGCAGAGTTCTGTCTTCACCTATATTTCCAAAGAGTTTATATAGAATTGGAACCAGTTTTTCTTAAATGTTTGCTGGAATTCACTTGTTAATTCATAAGTCCCTGAAGATTTTTTCTTAGGGATTACAATAAAGGCTTGGTGAAATTCTTTTTCCAAGATAGGTTAATTTAGGTATTTAATTTCCCCTTCGTCTAACCTGGGCAACTTAATATTTTTTGTTAATATTCAACCATTTCACTTAGATTATCAAATTTTTTGGCATAGAGTTGTCAAAACAATTCCAAATTATTAATTTAGTTTCCTCCTCATTGGTGGTAAGTTCACCATTTTCATTTATGATACTAGTTATTTGGTTTTCTTCTTTTTTATTAAATCAAATTGACCAGAGGTTTATCAATTTTATTGACTTTTTCATAAAACCAATTCTTGGTTTTATTTATTAGTTCAATGGTTTTCTTGCTTTCAATTTTATTAATTTCTTCTTTCTTCATTTTTTTAGTTGCATATTTAGTTCATTGATTTCTTCTTTCTCTAATTTATTTATGTAAGCATTTAAAAATTGAATATAGCCCCTGACAGCCATTTTGAGTGTATCCCATATGCTTTGGTATGTTGTTTCAGTATTGTCATTATCTAGGATAAAATAATTAATTCTTTCTATAATTTGTTTTTTGATCCACTCATTTTTTAAAATAAGGTTATTCAGTTTCCAGTTAGTTCTGGGTTCATATCTCCCTGGCCCAATATTGCATATGATTTTTTTACATTATGATCTGAGAAGGATGTATTCACTATTTCTGCCTTTCTGCAATTTACCATTAGGTTTTTATATCCTAGTACATGGTCAATTTTTGTGTAAGTAAGTGCCCTTTACTCCAGAAAAAGCATATTTTCCTTTCTGTCCCCATTCAGTTCCTGCATAAGTCTATCATTTCCAGGTTTTCTAACATAGTATTTACCTCTTCAACTCCCTTCTTGTTTATTTTATGGTTAGTTTTATCTAAGTATGAGAGTGGGAGGTTGAAGTCTCCCACTGATAGAGTTTTGCTTTCTATGTTTTCCTGTAACTTCTTCAACTACTCCTCTAAGAGTTTGGATTCTATAAAACTTGGTGCATACATATTTAGTATTGAAATTGCTTCATTGTCTATGGTACCTTTTAGGAGGATATAGTTTCCTTCCTTATCTCTTTTAATGAGATGCATTTTTGCAGCTGCTTTATTTTATGATTCGATTTACCTAAATCTGAGAGTAGGAGGCTGAGGTATCCTATTAGTAGAGTTTTGCTGTCTATGTCTTTCTGTAGTTCTTTCAGTTTCTGCTCTAAGAATTGGCATGCTATACCATTCAATGCATACATATTCCATATTGAAATTACTTTATTGTCTATGGTATCTTTTGGGAGGATATAGGTTCCATACTTACCTCTTTTATAACTATCTATTTTTATAACTGCTCTGTCTGAGATAAGGATTGCTACCCCTGTTTGAAGCCCTCTCCCTAGGCCTGGAGGTAGCAAGGGGTAGTAGCAGGGTCTGAATTGTCCTTGAACAATATGGGATGGGCCCTGGGGGAGATAGTTATTCTCCTTTTCAGCTGAAGGAGCTCTGCTGCCCACACCTGAGCCTGAGGGCTAGGGTGTTGTTACTGTTTATTCTGGAAAGAGGGCTCCACTAAAAGTTTGGAGCCTAGGACCCCCACACCCTGCAGGTTGATGTCCAGCCATGCTCTACAACTCTCTCAGCTGGATTCACCCTCCAGCTGTGCTGGAATTAACCAGACCTCAACTCCCCCAGCCAAAGATGCCATGGCTAAAGTTCATCCTCAGGCCTGCCACTCATCAAAGCCTCCACAGCTAAGGCCAGTCATCTGGTTTCACTCTGCCTCTGCTGGTTCTCTGCTCTCCACTCTTGACTCACCCACAGTCCATTGAGATGATCCTTTTGGTAGTTGTTCTTCTCCTAGCTTCTCTTTCTGTGTTTTGTCAATCAAATTTCTATTAAGGGACTTCTTTCATGTTATTTTTGAGGGTAAACCAGGAGACCTTAACACAGTGCCTGTCTTCTCTCCAACATCTTGGCTGGAAGTCTTCTCCAATCAAAACTGCACCTTTTTAAAAGGCACCATAAACAATGAAGTTATATCATTATTAAAAATATGTGCACTTAGTGGTATAGCATCTAAAATCCTAGCGGAAAAACTGAGTGAATTGCAGAGACATAGACAAGAAATTTTAATAACAGGGGACCTAAAACTCCCTCTCTCAGAACTAGATAAATCTAACTACAAAATAAACAAGAAGGTAGTTAAGAATATGGTTAAAATCTTAGAAAATTGATATATGCTAGACCTCTGGAGAAAACTTAATAAGGATAGAAAATAATACATATTTTTCTCTGTAGTATATGGCATCTATGACAAAACTAATCATGTACTAGGACATAAAAATCATATGATAAAATGCATAAAGGCAGAAATAGTAAATGCATACTTCGCAAGTCAAGATACAATAAAATTACATGGAATAAATGTTCATGGAAAGAAAATCCAAAAATCAACTGGAAAATGAATATCTTTATTTTAAGTAATTAATATATCAAAGAGCAAATAATAGAATCAATCATTATATTCAACTATATGAATTCAACTATTTGATCATAATAAAACATCATGCCAAATTTTATCAGATGCAACTAAGGCAATTTTTAGGGGAAATGTTATATCTCTTAATGATCATTTGAATAAAATAGAGAAAGACATGATCAATGAATTGCATATGTGAATAAAATAATTAAAAAAACTAAAAATCCTCAATTATATATTAAATTAGAAAACCACTGACCTAATTAATAAAATTAAGAGTTGGTTTTAAGAAAAAAAACAATGTGATAGACAAACCTTTCATTAATCTGATTTTAAAAAATGAAAGATTAGCAAATTACTAAAATCAAAGGTGCAAAGGGTGAACTTAGCACCAATGAGGAGGAAATTAAAAAAGATAAGATTCAGCTATTTTTGCTTAACCATATGCCAATAAATATGATAACCTGAATGAAATGAATGAATAATTACAAAAATGTAAACTACTCAGATTAATAGAAGAGGAACTAAAATACTTAAATAACCCCATTAAAAAAACAGAAATTGAAGAAACAATCAATAAACACCCCAAGAAAACATCTCCATGGTCAGATGGGTTTACAAGTGAGTTCTACCAAACATTTATGGAATAATTAATTCCTGTTCTTCGTAAAAGTTTTTTTGTTTAAAAAAGAATGAGTTCTACCAAATTCCTTTAATGACACCAACATGGTGTTGATACATTATCAAGGAAGAAACAAAACAGACAAAGAAAATTATAGCCCGATATCCATAATGAACCTTGATGCAAAAATCTTAAATAAAATTTTAACAAAGAGATTGCAACAAGTTATTACTATGATAACACACCATGATCAGGTAGGGTTTATACCAGGTAGGCAAAGGTGGTTCAATATTTGGAAAACACTCAATATAACTGAACATATCAATAACCAAACCACATCTCACATCCTATATCAAAATAAGGTCATAATGGGTACAGTATTGAGACATAAAGTGTGACACCATAGATCAATTAATAGTTCAAGAAATACTCTATCTGTCAAATCTATAGAAAGGGGAGAAATCTGTGACTATGCAAGAAATAGAATATATATATATATTCTATATTATATATATTATAAAATGCAAAATTTATACTTGCAAAATTCTAAAATATGTAGAAAATAGCATCAAATTTATAAGGTTGCTACTTATTCCCCAATTGATAAAAAGTCAAAAGATTTGAACTGATAGTTTTAAACTAAAGAAGTTAAAGCTAAATATAATCATACAAAAAAATGCTCCAAATCATTACTGATTACAGAAATGCAAATTAAAAATAATAAAGTATCACTTCACACCGATCAGTTTTACTAAAGTAACAAAAAGTGAGAACAATCAATGTTGGAGTAGTTGTGGGAGGATTGGGACATTAATGTTCTGTTGCTGAAGTTATGAACCAATTCAGTCATTTTGGAAAGCAATACGGAACAATGCCCAAAGAGCAATAACACTGAGCACACTCTTTGACCTAGCAATTTCAATACTAGGTCTATATCCAGAAGACATTTAAAAAATGGGAAATGTTACACATGTTCCAAAATACTCATAGAAGCTCTTTTTGTAGTGGCAAAGAATTGGAAATTGATAGGATGCCCATTAATTGAGGAATGACTGGACAAGTTATGGTATATTAATATTTTAGAATACTATTATATAAGAAATATAAGATAGAATGAATGGTCAGACTCTAGAGAAGCATGGAATGAATTACAATAACTGATACTGAACAAAGGAAGAAGAACCAAGAGAATATTATATACATTAATGACAGCACTATGAGATGAGCAACCTTCGATGGATACAGCTCCTCTCAGCAGTTTAGAGATCTAGACTGAGCTGGACTGACTCAATTAGACTGACTGTGGACAATGTTACTCCATTCAGTGGAAGAAAAACAAAACAAAACATAATGAAAAAATCTTATAGAGTCTAAATGAACTTTTAAAAAATATCTCTTTTGCATTTTTTCCTATCTCATGGGTTTTCTTTCTTTTCCTTCAATCCAAATTACTCATATTAAAAATGCCTAATCTGTAAACATGTTAAACACAAACGTGAATGTACAACATTCACCTGACCATTTGTCACTGAGGGGAGATGGAAGAGAGGGATATATGTCCCTTAAAAATATACTTATGCATGTGGATTAAGGTTGAAAAGCTTTCATAAAATGTAATTGAAAAAAAGAAAAGAAAATATCTACAGCTTGAAGGGACAGGGAGAGAAATCTGCTGCACCCTGCTGAGTGTGGAGTGAGGAGCAGGGCTGCAGAATCTGCAGTGAGAATTGGGAGAAAACAGCCTGCACCCCCAAAGATGGTAAAGGAAGATTGCAGAGATTTCTCTGCTATCCTTGGTGTAGAAAATTTTGCTGTTTGCCTACACTCAGATATTGTAGTTTGGGCTTCCATACTAAGATAGCTGGATCCCTCCTTATAGCCCCAGGGCAGAGAGTAGTGCTGTGGCATCTACATATGAAAGCATAGGCTAGAGAGCATAAGACCTTGTAGGAAGAAAGGTCCTAGTGGGCTGACCCCCCCCCCCAAAAAAAAATAACAACCCCAAAGCCTTGGAAGTGTTATAAATTAGTCTTGGGCTGAGGAAATGAGTTAACAACAGAAAAAGAAGAATCTGGCCATAGAGAATTACTTTAGTCTCATGGAAGATCAAAACATACTCAGATGAGGACAAAATCAAAGATTCTGTATCCAAAATCCCCAAGAGAAATAGAAAATGGGCTCAGACTATGGATGAGCTCAAAAATAACTTTTGAAAAGCAATTAAGGGAGGTAGATGTAAAATTGGGAGGAAATGAGAGCAATGCAGAAAAATCATGAAAATCAAATCAAAAGCTTGTTGAAAGATATTCAAAAAAAACTAAAGAAAATAATATGCTAAAATCAGTTTAGGTCTAATGCAAAAAGCAAAACAAAAGGCAAATGACGAGAAGAATGGCTTAAAAAACAGAATTGATCAGCTAGAAAAGGAGATAAAAAAGCTCTTTGAAAAAAATAGATGGAACTAAAGGAAGTTGATGACTTTTGCAAGAAAGCAGGAAGAAATAAAACTCTGCCAAAAAAAGTAAAAAATTAAAAGAAAATGTAAACTATCTCATTGGAAAAACAACCAACCTCAAAAACAGATCCAGAAGAAATAATTCAAAAATTATTGGGCTATCTGAAAGCCACAACCAGGAGAAGAGCCTAGACTTCATTTTTAAAGAAATGATATAGCAAAATTGACCTGAGGTCCTAGAACTGAGGGTAAAATAGAAATTGAGAGAATTCATTCACCAGTCACCCCCTGAAAGAGATTCCCAAAGAAAAATTTCCAGGAATATTATAGTCATATTCCAAAACTCCCAAATCAAAGAGAAAATTCTAAAATCTGGCAGAAATAAACAATTCAACTACCGAGGCTCAATATTCATGATTACGCAGGATCTAGCAGCATCTACATTAAGGGCTTGTAGGGATTGGAATATGATCTTCTGGAAGGCAAAAGATCTTGGTTTACAACCGAGAATCAACTACCCAACCAAACTGAACATCCTCTTTCAGGGGAAAGATGGGCTTTCAATGAAATGGGACTTTCAAACTTTCCCATTGAGATGACCAGAGCTGAACAGAAAGTTTGATCTCCAAGTACAGGACTCTGGGGAACCATAGAAGGAGCGGAAGAGAGGGACTAACTATGAGGAACTTGATGATGTTGAACTGTTTGTATTCCTACATTGAAAGAAGATACTGATAACTCATATGAACTTTCTCATTTACAAGGGCTGTTAGAAGGACTATATATAAACAGGACATAGGAAGGAGTGGAATTTAATGGTGTGATGTGGTAAAGGGATGGAGTCAATGGGTGATGGGGGAAAGGACTGGGAAGAAGGAAAGGAGATGAAGAAGCTGAGAGATTTCACATAAGAGTCAAGAAAAAGGCTTTTAAAATGGAGTGGAGGAGGGGATGACAAGGGAGAATGAGTGAGTCTTCATTCTCATTGGAAATGGCTCAGGGAGGAAATGACATACACACTTAATAGGTTGAGGGAATCTATCTTTTCCTGGAGAAGGATGGGAGGAAAGGGATGGGATGAGGGGGTATGGGTGGAGGGGAGGGAAGGGGATAACAAGTGATAGAAGAGAGGGAAGATCAAGGGAGAGGGAACTCAGAGTCAACACATTTTTGGACAGGGCCAGGATGAAAGGAGAGAGAGAATAGAATAAATGTGAGTAGGGAGAAATAGAGTGGAGGTACAGCTACTAGTACCAACTGAGCAAAAAAATTTTGAAGCAACTTTTCTGGTGGACTTATGATAAAGAATGCAACTCACCTCGGAGACAGAGGCATTGAAATCTGAACACAGACTGAAGTGCATTTTTTCTCTCTCTCTCACTATACATACATACATATATATATATATATATATACATATATATATATATATATATACGTATATATATATATATTCTTGAGGTTTCTCATCTTTTTGGGGGAGGGGGTTTATGTTTATTCTTATGTTTACTCTTGTAACATTCAATTTACATCAGTGTATGGCACATGGAAACAATGTAGAGACTGTCAGACAGCCTTCTGTGGGTGGGGAGGGAAGGGGGAATTGTAGAATTCAGAAGCTTGCAAAAAATGATGGGTACATATTACTATTTTACATGATTGGAAAATTAAAAATTAAAAATAAAATGTTACCTTAAAAAAGAAAAGAAAAGAAAAGAAAATATCAATTGGAAAAAATATAATCCACCAAGTAAAAGGATATTCAATACAATAGGGGAGATATATATATATATATATATATATGTATACACACACACACACACACACACACACACATATATATGTATTTATATTCTCAATTGACAGAAAGAAATATCTTGCCCAATAGTGAAGTAGGATGGATTACATAAAAATACAAGACTCAGGAGATTATCAAAAAAGGTAAATGGAAAGGGGAAAAAATGTTAATCAAGAGCACCAAACTGTTTTCATCCCTACAGTTAAGATAACACTTATTAGTCTTGGGAATTTTTTTCCCTCTTAGAATATAAAGGGATGAATGTAGTTGAAGGGATCATACTTAGTCGAAATGGTTATAAATAAGACATGAAGCAATGTTGATTATGAGTGTGGCATTTTCTATAGAGACAGAAACAGGGAAACTCCTTAGAGGCTTTATGCATAATTAAAACATGAAGTGACTTCACTTTACTAGATACTTTACATAAGGAGGATTGTAATACAAACGGGAGGGAGTCGTAGTAGTCTTAGTAGTATTGGACATAAAAAATTAGGAAGTGATATTGTCTTAATTCATACTTTAGTTATCAAGGGCTATTGTACCATGGTTGGAGTGGTTAAATGGACAAAGTGAGAGTGTGTTCTTGATATTTTGTTTAGGGAAGGTTTTAGTACCAAGTTTTGGTACTTTAATTGTGGAGGAATAGTGATGAAGGAATAGAGTGTTATTAGAGAGACTAAACATGAAAAGATCATGAAGCAATTTTACTTTTCTTGATGCTTTGGCTACACTTGGGCAAAGCATGCTTGTGTTGGTAGGGACAGTATGAATGGTCTGTGAAATGATTTGTCCTTATATGATGCTTTAGATCATAAGGACTGTGAGTCCATCAATGGTTCTTGTAAAAAAGGATGTTAGTACAAATCAATTATAATTTGGTAAGATTTATGACTCTTTGAGAAGTGTTTGTATATTTATAGCAATTATAACCAGAATTTGAATTCAGGTCTTGTGATCTGACCATTGTCCTTTCTCCTCCATTGTCTTCCAGAGTCAGTTAACATCCCAACAACTTCAATAGTCAAACTCCATTGATTTCAGGTTCTTCTGAAGCCCCATAACAATAATATTCTATGCCACATGATTTTTCATTTAATTATATAGCATATTATTATTCTTCATTTTATGCCCTTGAGTATTATTATCTCTTTTAGATCATAAAATCTATATCACCCATAAAGCCAGCTTTGGTGCTGATCACCAAATTATTGTTACAAATAAATTATGCTATTGTACTAAAATCATTTTTTCAACTAAGTAAGGTATTTAAATGTTAAAAAGTTTAGCAGCAAAAGCAAGTAACTATAAGATCTATAAAACAAATCTCTTCCAGATGTTTATATATTAAAATGCAGGATGCTAAATGTGAAAATGACTTTTTATCATTGCAGATGGTGTTGGAAAGAAAGAAAAGGAGAGTTCACAATAACACATATTATGGAATAATTTATAATGAATACAAAAGGCCCTCATCCCCAAAAAGGGCATGAGCAATTTCAAAGAAATTTATTTTATTAAACTTCACCTCATCATTTTGCACCATTCCTTTTTCTTCTTTTTTATTACCAATTTCTATCATTTTTTTGCAATGTGATTCAATAAAAAAGGTAGATTCAAAATCAATGATCACTGATTCAGTTTCCTTTTCCACCACTTGTAGGATGACTTCACACTCCCATTTTTGATGAGTGAACTTTTTTCTTACATCAATCTCCACTCTCCGCCATCATCATGTGAATCCTCCAGTCACTTTTAAAATGTATTACCTCCTCCATTGAAATACATGTTTATTGATGGCAGGCACTGTCTAGGTTACAGTTAACTTGAGGGTCTAGAAAAATTCCAACATGTATTATATACTCCATTCTTTCTCCTTCTCCCCTCCTCATTTGTTCTTCACTTCTTCACTCCCTCCTCCCTCTCCTCTATATTCTTCTTCTTCTTCTTCTTCTTCTTCTTCTTCTTCTTCTCTCACTTCTTTCATATTTCTTCTTCTCTACTTCTCTCTTACCCCTCCCCTCTATCCCACACTCCCTTTGCCCTTCTTAGTCTATGTCTATATGATTTTCATCTCTGTCTCCTTCCCCCTCTCTCCCTCCCTCCCTATCAGAGACAATAGGATTTTTGAAAAACAATCTTACATATGTTTATATATAAAAATACACAATACTAAATAGGAAAATTATTTTAAAAGTGTAGCAGGTGTTAGAACTCCAGAGAATTTACAATAACACATTAGAAGAAACTGGAGTAACTAATTAATTAAAAATTAATATTGTGAATTAAAAGACCCCCTGGTTTCTATAAAGAACATATCTAACATTAGAATAAGAAATAAATTTCCATAAAACATGATTAATCTTCTTTCTTCATTATCCCTTCTTTGAACATGTTGCTTTATCCATTTTTCCTATGTGTGTCAGTGGGAAAAGTGATAAATTTAAAATTGATAACCTGGTTTGGATCCCAACTCTGTCAGTGACACCCTGTCTTCAATGGGTTATCCCTTATGTTTCTAAAGCCTCAGTTTCCTCATCAATAAAAGGAGGGGTTTTAGTTATATTGCCATTGTGATTTATTTGAGGTCTCACTTTATGATACTATGATACTCCATCTCTATTTCTGCTTCCATTTTGTATCAAATGACATGTTAAGCAACCTGCTCAACCTGCTTGGTGACAATTATTTGCATTTTGTATAAGGATGATTCTTAATTTTTAAGGGTATACTTGAGCGAAAATCAAAAGTAATTTGTGAAAGCCCTAAAGATGGAACTTGATCCCCTTAACTTTACAGTCTATGATTCTTGGCTATTTGTTGCACAAACAGAATTAAACTGTGTAGAAGTGCAACTTTATATCATATTTTATAAGGTAAATATAAAATCAAATCTCAATTACTAGCAAAACAATGAACTGTTTATTACTAATGGATATTCATTTAATGTATATTAATGATATCTATTGTAAATGATTAGATCTTGTGCTTAATTCAATTTTAAAACTAAAAGGTTTTTATATTTATTCTTTACTTTGCTTCTTGACCTCAGACAGTTGACTTAGAGTCATAAGTAGTTATAAAATCATAGTGACTGGGGATATGGAAAAAAGCAACAACCTACAGTAGAGTATTTCTATTCACATTGGTTCTCTTGATCATTGTTTCTGAGCTTCAAGTTCCTCTGTAAGTCTTGAATATGTGCCAGTCCCATTTACTTTTCTGCTCTCAAGAAAGATGGCAAGATCCTACTTAATTAGCTTATTCCCTGGAATTTTGATATAGGCTATTTCTGGAAATTGGCAGAAAGTAAGAACTGTCACCTTACCAACATAACATTTGAGAAAGCAGGACTACTTTCATGTCATGATGAGGCATGATAGATTAATTTTATGGAAGATCTCTTTATGCCTTTAAAAAAAATGAATCATTCAAAGAGTTTTCTGTGTATGCCAATTACTTTGGAAAGTTCCTTTCCCCTTTTTTCTTTGCTCTCAATGTAATTGGTTTCTTTTTGTGTCTAGAATCTCATTCTAAAGAGATCCTCATCTTTGTTAATTTGTTTTTTTCCTAAAGAATTTGAGTCCATCTTTATTCTGAAACCTTGGTAATACATTATCCAAATGCTATGATGTATGTCATATGATACTTGGTTTTATTATCCTTTATCAAAAATTCTAAATTAAAGGGATGTGGGGATGTGTTTTCAGGGAAGACAGAAGATATAGTCTCCCCTGATATCATGAAAAGTAAAAGAAAAATGGTAAGTATAAAATAAAATAAATATATATGTAGCATACTAATCCATCATATATGGAATTTCTGTATGAATCCAGTCACTTTTATAACAAAAACAGCTGAATTTGCATATTTTAGCCTCAAATACAGAGTAAAGCAAAAAGGTGAGGCAGCAGCAAGCTGGCTTCAATTCAGATTGTACAATCCCTCACATGCTGGTTTGAATGCATGTCCTAAGTGCATTCTTGTTGCTATTTTTCTGTGTGCCATCAGCTTAATGTTTTGTAGACTCTTTTATTTTATATGATCCTTTTCCATGGTCTAGATAATTTATTTCACAAATGTGTATATAAGCTATTGATTATTGATAATTTTAATCTTAGCCATCTGAAAAACTACCAGGTGAGTTAGTAAGTACATCTGCCTCACTAAAGGGGGTTTGCTTGTGCTAAATCTATTAGTCTCATTCTATGCAAATCCTGCCTAATACTGCCCTTGCCTCCTAGTCAAGTATTCCACTAAGTAGACCACTGTAAATTTATCGTGGTCATTTACTTCCAAAATTTCTATCATTTCTATTTCAGCAATTTCTACTTTATCAAGTTAAGAATAATGGTTTTCCTTTTTGGTTCCTCTATCTTTTGAAAGATGATGTTATCATGGCAAGATAAAATAAATTAGCTGTTATTCCTTGAGGGGCAAACTCAATAGAGACAGAGACAGATAGACAGACAGAGACAGAAAAATTAAGCAGAGATGTCATATAATGGCATATAATGCTTCTGTGCCGGTCTTGCTATGTGTTCCTTGAATTCTTCTATTCTCTTTCTGTTCAAGTTGCCTATTATATTCCAATTAATGAATTAACTAATCTAAATGCATTTATTAAGTATTACACATTTCAAAGTTATGAGTTAAATTCTGGGGATACAAACCAAAAAGCAAGATATTCCATGCTCTTTAAGAGTACATACATATTCTAATAAGGGAATAAAATATACATAGAAGGTTTCAGTTGCATAATTAAGTCCAATGATTCTTAGTTTTCAGAAGCAAGAAAGATGTTAGATATCATATTAGTGTTATTTCCATTATTAAAGTGAATCTCTTTCCTGTGAGAAACCATGACATTGTTGATGGTACCACTTCTTTTTTTTAATGTTGATCTTTAAAAAAATGTCCTTGAACATAAGGGAATGTTTTCACCTTCTGGTTCCTAATTATCTTCTCATGGATATGTATGTTCAGTATGTAAAACTATTCTGAACCACAAGCTTCCCTTTAATACATTTTTTAAAAAAATTAGATATATCTGTTCATGATCACATTCAAGTTGTATATTCAACAGCACATCATTTTCCATTATTTGTTGTGCTGAATTTGTCCTCTAGTTTATTTTTTTTTGTTCTTATTTGCTTTGTTTTTTAGTCAGAATTTGTCCATTTCTGCACAAATAGCAGAAGTCATGAGTATTATTACTGCCATCTGTTCTGGAATTTTTTTCCTTTGAAATTTTTTGGTGTCTTTAATTGCATTCTTTAATGAAACTATTCTTTAGGATATTTCACTTGTTTGACATATTTAGTCAGTTTCTCAAACTTTTCATTTTAATTTAAAGTCCTTTGATTAGATTTGCAGAATTCTAGGCAAATACATTTTTCCAGGCTTTGTAAGGCATACTTCATTCCTAACATTCCTATATTTTAAGATTGGGTCCAGTAATATAAATTCTACTATCAGAGGCCATTTTCTTAACCATTCATTTGTTTCATACATTTACCTTACCTCTTCTGAATTTTTACTTTGATAGCAGTAATGAAACTACCATCTCTTTAACTAATATCTTCCATTTCTTCTTTGTAGCTTAATAACTTCTAGCATTGCTTTCTAGATTTCTTTTCAGAGTATCATTTGAGTCAATGACCATTTATGAAGCTCCTAGTATGTAGCAGATACTTTCCCACACTCTGGGGAAACAGATATACAGAACAAAGCAATCCTTGCACTTAACAAGATTATGAGCTATGGGGAAGATTAAAAAATGTATGTTTGAAGATATATATATATTATATATATACATATATATATATAGTCATAATAAATGCATTCGGATTAAATAGAAAATAAAACTGCAAGGTTATTAAAGAAGCATTTGGAGCATTAGCAGTTGGGGAAAGGGATCAGGAAAAGTGAGTTAAAGAAAGAAGAATATATATGGCAGAGGTGAAGAGGGAGTATCTACATAGATCATTATAAGTGGGTCATAACCATCAGATTTTAAAAAGCTTCAAGAGATTGTCAGTCATATTCTGGACACATAACATAAGATGGCAATGAATTTTAAAAGCTATAATGATAACAGAATAAACTGAAGCATAACTAATGAACCAGAGGAGTTGAGGATGTATAGGAGGGGAGAAGAAAGAAGGACATTGAACTAATTATAACTGACATCTAAATGGCATTTTTAAGCTTGGAAAATGCATTGTGCACATATTATTGTACTCTTTTTAGAAGGTCCAAGATTCCTTAAGTGGTCTGTTACAATAGCTTTACATTCTCCATTGAAGAAATCCATTGGGATATATTTTTGAGGAGAAAGGGCAGACTGCCAAAATCCAAATAAGTAGATCATCGCCAAGTCCTTGAGGTTGTCATGTACCAATTTGTTTCTTGGCTTTGAAGTGTGAGAAAAGGACAATAAATACAACTGCCTGTAGAACTTAAATGACAAATCTATTCTTAAGCTACTGTGGCATATGTTTTTTAAATGGATAATGACACATCGAAAATATAATTCAATACATTCTTATAAAAATAGTACCACCAACAAGCCCTTGAAATTATTAAGCTCAAATTTTATTTTTAATTGATTGAAAAATAGGATTAGATTCTTACTTTCAAAACTATTTCTAAAATTAAATAAATAAAAATTTTAATTCTGCTTCTACCTTTCTTATAGTTAACCAACTTTCTCTGGGCTGATCATTTAACTTCAACATGTGACACAATGAAGTTCTTCTATATAGATAGACATAGTATAGTAGAATGATTGCTATATTTGAAAGTATGAGAGACATGGGTTTGAATCATAGCTTCGATTCTTATTTGTTCAATAAACCTGGGGAAATTAATTTCACAAAATCTCAGTTTTTTCATTGTTAAATGGGAATAATAAACAATTGAAAACTGTAAATTTAAGATTTTTATAAGGAAAATATGCTGCAAACATTAAGCTATTTGGGGACTACTTAAGCTCATTGTTTCAGTTTTTCCATACATAAAATGATATGGTTATACTGTGATGGTCATGGACATTTAGAATTCAAACATAATATAAAATTATAGTATCACATTTGTATATGTATATGTCTATAAATATTTATATATTTTGCTTAACAAATCCCATTCCAAAAAAATAGAATAAATATTTTAATCTAGTGCAACTAAGACCTCCAATTTGTAGAGAGTGATTATTGCATGATGTGGAATTATTCACCCTGATCTGATCCTTATCTGCACTTATTTAATCATTATCAGTCTCCCTTGAAGTGATATGGGCAGGGGAAACCCTAGGAAAATACTTGCTTCCCTGTGAGACATAGGCAACATATACATTTATTTACTCACCACCACCTACTCTGTGATCCTTCAACACTAGCCTACTTACTATTTCTTATTTCTTTCCATTTCCCTATTCAGACTTTTCATTAGGTGTGACCCTCTCCTTAAATTATGTCCCTTTTTGCCTCCAACACTTGGCTTTACTGTTTCCTTCAAATCACAGATAAAATTCTACTTTCTACATGTAGTGTTTCCAGATACTTCTTAATGATGGCATTTTCCCTCTGATGATTATTTTCAATTTGATTTGTATATAGAATGCTTGTACATAGTTGTTTGAATGCTATCTTCCCTTTTAGAATATGAGCTTCATAAGGAGAAGTATTGTCTCTTCAACTTTTCTTGCATATTCTTCAGGACCTAGCATAGCAGATACTTAATAAATGTTTATTTTGACTAATACGTATCATACACTAGTGAGATAAATAGACAGGTTAAAAAGAATTTTTTTGTATACTGTGCCATTTTGGTATAGTAGGAGTTACTGTTTGGTATCTGTAAAAAATATTACCTTATATCTAAATTTCTCAATCAAATCATGCTTATTGGCTTTCAGGTGTTACTTAAAAGAAAGTTTATTGCTCTTAAAATGTTTGCAAATTATTTTTAAGTATCCAAATTAGGTAGTGGGAGCTGGTCAGTAGAGACAGAAGACTTGAATCCAAATTCTTGATGTTAGATGCAAAAATGATTATATTTTATACTTACAAGAAAATTTTAGAAATAGCAAAGTAGTTTTCCTTTTTCTAAAACTTAAACAAACACAAAAGAGGATCACTTTGGGGGAAAAACAGTATTCTTTACTAAAAGGACAATTGAACATTACTTTAAAGCCTCAAGGGAAAGTGTTTAGAGTATTAAAATTAAAGTTCAACATAAAAAATGATTGTAATATAGTTCTGTATCATTAATATTCATAAAAGATACAGAGTTTATGCTTATTATTTTTCATGTCTCCTGAAAATACAAATATTTTGAAAAGTTCATTTAATGCATTTATTAGTATAGTCAATAAATACTGAAAATACAGATATAACCAATAAATATTCAAAATACAAAAAAAAAACTCAAGAAAATCCAAGCCTGAAATCCAGCCTGAGACACTTAATAATTACATACCCATGTGGCCTTGGGCAAGCCACTTAACCCCATTGCCTTGCAAAAACTAAAAAAAAAAAAAAATCCAAGCCTGGAAGGCTACCACAGGGCCTTGAAGTATAACTAGAAAGGAGCCTTATTGTATTATGATGGGATTAGAGTCAGAAAATAGATTTCATGTGACATTAACATTAGCAATTATTTTCCTAAAAATACAAGTTTACATCATACATTTCTTCAAAGTGTTCACTATGACTTTTTCTTTTCAGAAATATATTCAGATCCCACTTTTCTAGAATCTAGGCTCTGTGCCTTGCCACTGTCTATATTTACAATTAGATGAATTCTTAGAAAGTGAAAACAGGAGGGAGGAGACAAGATGGTAGCTTGAAGTCAATAATTCTTTGAAAACTCCAAAACTTTCAAAACTCCAAAAGCTGCGAAAGTATGACTCTAGCCAAAATTTAGACGGGCAGAACCTACAGAAAGACTGAGTGAAACATTTTCCCATTCCAAGACAACTTAGAAGTTCCACGGGAAAGGTCTGTTCCACCAGAACCAGGGGTTAGAAAAAAGCCACTGCAAGCACAGTTACAGCTGCAGCCCAACACAAACAGGCTGGGTGCCTAGAACCCTGGGGGTGCCTGCGTCCATGGAAGAGAGTTTGGTTTCCAGACTTCCTGGACATGGAGATTCCTTCAGCTTGAAGGAACTGTGAGAAAATTCTGCTGCACCAGAGTGAGTGTGGAACTAGTGTTCCCTCAGAGCAGGCCTGAGGTGAGAACCTGCAGCAGGAATCTGGGAAGCCAGCCTAAATCTCCAAAACACAGTCCACAGATGGTAAGGGGATCGGGGGAGACTGCAAAGGTCTCTATGCTTTTCCTGGGGCAGGACTCTGTTGTTTGCCAGCACTCAGATCCAGGTTGCCATTTGGGCTTCCATACTAATCATAGCTGAGCAGGGACTCTCCTCACAGTTCCAGGGCAGAGGGGAGGGCCTATGGTCATCCACATGCTAAAGCACAGGCAAGAGAGCAGTCAGAGCTTCTCATAAGACCTTGGAGGAATTAAGGTCCCTGTGGGGTGTCCCAAACCCCCTCCCTGCAAAGCCTTGAAAGTGTGACAAATCAGTCATAGGTTGAGGAAATGAGCAAACAAAAGAAAAAAAAGAAACTGACTATAGAAAATTACCTTGGTTCCTTGGAAGATTCAGATGATGACAAAAATCCATGCTTCTGTACCCAAAGAAATATCCAAGAGAAATAGAAATTGGGTTCAGGCTATGGATGAGCTCAAAAAGACTTTGAAAAGCAATTAAGGGAGGTAGAGAAAAAATTGGAAGGGAAATGAGAGTGATGCAGATAAATCATGAAAACCAAATCAGCAGCTTGGTGAAAGAAATACCAAAAAATACTGAAGAAAGTAATGTGTTAAAAACAAGTTTAGGCCAAATGGAAAAAGCAATACACAAGGCAAATGAGAAGAATGCCTTTAAAAAGCAGAATTGGCCAACTGGAAAAGGAGATTAAAAAGCTCTCTGAAAATATAACTCCTTCAAATTCAGAATGAAGCAAAAGGAAGTCTATGACTTTCCTAGAAATCAGGAAGACATAGAACTATTCCAAAAAAATTAGAAGAAAATGTGAAATGTCTCATTGTTCAGATCCAGAAAAGATAACTTAAAATTCTTGGACTACCTGAAAGTCACAACCAGGAAAAGAGCCTAGACTTCAGTTTTCAAGGAAATAATACAGCAAAATTGCCCTGAGATCCTAGGAGCAAAGGGTAAAATATAAATTAAGGGAATTAATTGATCCCCTCCTGAAAGAATTCCCCAAAGTAAAAGTTACAGGAATATTATAGTCAAATTCCAAAACTCCGAAGTCAAAGAGAAAATAGAAAAAGCTACCAGAAAAAAACAATTCACCTACTGTGGCTCTATAGTCAGGATTTCCTAGGATCTGACTGCATCTACATTAAGGGCTTGTAGGGCTTGGAATAGGATATTCTAGAAGGCAAAAGATCTTGGCTTACAAGAGAGAATCAGCTACCCATCTACGCTGAACATTCTCTTTCAGGGTAAAAGATGGACTTTCAATGAAATAGGGAACTTTCAAACTTTCCAATAGAAACAACCAGAGTTGAACAGAAAGTTTGATATCCAAGTACAGGACAAAGGTGAACCAGAGAGGATGGACAAGGAGGGCTAACTATGAGGAACGTAGTCATGCTGAAACATTTGTATTCCTGCATGGGAAAATGATACTGGTAACTCTTATGAACTTTCTCATCGAAGTAGCATATACAGAGAAGGTTCAGGAAGGAGTTGAATATAATGGTATAATATAGTAAAAAGATGGAGTCAATGGGTGATAAAGGAAAGTACTGAGAGGAAAAGAAAGGACAGGAAGAAGGAACTAAGATATCTCACATAAGAGCCCAAAAAACCTTTTTCAATGATGTGGAATGGGGGGAAGGTGAGGGGGAATGAGTGAGCCTTCATTCTCATCAGAAATTGTTAGTGGAAGATATAACATACACATTTAATAGAGTATAGAAATCTATCTTATCCTAGAGAAAAGTGAGAAGAAAGGGATGGTATATGGGGGAATGGGGGATGGAAGCAGGGGATAGCTGATAGAAGAGAGGGAAGATAATGGTAGAGGGTACTAAGATATCACAAATTTTTGGACAGGAACAGTATAAAAGGAGAGAGAGAGAATAGAATAAATGAGAGTGGGAGGAAATACAGCTAGTAATAGCAACTGTGGGAGAAATATTGAAGTAATTTTTTTTGGTGGAATTATGACAAAGAAGGTAACTCATCCTAGAGACAGAGCCATTGGAATCTGAACACAGACTAAATACATTTTTTTCTCTCTTACTAATCTTGAGGTTTCTCATCTTTTTTTGGAGGGAGGGGTGTTTATGTTTACTCTCACAACAAGATTATTGTGATAATATAAAATAAATAAACCAAAAAAAAAGAAAGTGAAAATAATATCTATTTAAATAAGTTGAGAAATATTATGAACTCTTGAGAAGAGAAAATATTACATTTATACCTCCATTATGTTTATTTCAATTCTTGTTTAATTTTTCATAATATCACCGAATCATAGATAGAGAATTGGACAGGACATCTGAGGACGTGTAGGCTAGACCACTCATCTTACAGATGAATAAACTGAGACCAATGAAGGTCAAATTAATTTCCCAATATCAAATTTTGTTATTATTCAACCTTCATTCTTGAAGACAACAGATGATATCATAAAAGTGATGTCTTCACTTGCACATATTGTTGGGATTAAGTGAGGCCTCTTAATGTCATATAGGGAGTAAATATCAGAGGTGCAATTTGAATCTAAGTCCTGTAACTCCACAGACAATGTTCATACTCTATGAGGCTGAGGGCATATGGAAATCATATGATTTTCCTTCAACATCTTTATAGCATTTCTTTGACTGATTAGCTTCTTCTAATTATCACTATGTCTATGAAAACCACTATTCTCCATACATAACATTCATGGCTTATATATTAGAATGATATGTTTTATATAGTAGAATCTGCAGTCTTAGTGCTCTTGTCCCTTTTCATTATTCCCCATTTGTTTTTTTCACAGTTCCAAGGTCATTTTACACACTGAACTAGAGTCCACTTCCTTCCCTGTGTGGGAATATATGATCACTGTAAACAATTTACTCTAATGCTTGTGAGATAATTTCTTTCCTTTAATTAAGCTAGAGAAGGTCAAATAGAGTAACACTAAAATAGCTTTAGAAGAGACCATAACTTATTTTACTTTATCAAAAGTAATGGTATTATACAAAAATTCAGAATGATAATAGAGAAGAAAAAAATTCTAATTTGCCTTGAGGAAACATCTCTGAAACCAAGTCAGTCTGGGCTCTACCCAACTTTCTAAAAGCTATCTCAAAGACACAGAAGATCAAGGAGAGACTCTAAAATGAGTGAGAATTTATACTCAGAGAGTAATAGGAAGGTCACAGTGACCTTTGTGTCTTTGCCTGTTGACTTAAATACCTTGGAAAAAGAGACTTTCAGAACAGTAAAAAGTTGAACTAGATTTACATGGAATTTAGAAAAGGTTTCAGTTTATTTGTTGAGATCATAGAAAATTTAGAATTATTAAAGTATGTAGAGATGATCTGCCAAAAGTTCTTAATCATGGGTGCACATGCACACACATAAATACAGTACATATAAGCATAAATATGTATACATATGTACACAAATGTATATAGATGCATGGAATACAAATCTATGGATCTAGGGTTAAGAATGCCTGGTAGACAGCTTCTAGTCACCCTTCCAACTTTCTCAGCTTACAATACATCCATATATATCAATCAATATACATTTATTAAATGTTTCCTATGTGCCAGATGGAAAAGTTCCTGCTTTCAAGGAGTTTACAAATCTACTGGGATTATTATAGTAGTAATTTTATTTTACTATAATTGATTTTCATTTTAATCTTTGCATTTAATTTTATTTAAAAATGTTGATCTGGAAAGATTCATAGGCTTCCTCATACTATAACGAGTGTATGAAACAAAAGGTTTTTAACTTTACTACATTGCAGTACAATGTATTACTGATCTACTACATTACTCTTATTTTGCATATATGGAAACCAAGACTATGCAATACTTGTCAAAAGTCACATGGGTAGTAATGATAATTGGTCAGAATTTGAATTTAACTTTTCTCCTTGTAAATTCAAGGACTTTTTTTCTCTCCCATCATCTCAAGTGAGCTTGAGTTTGCCAAAAGTCATTATATGTTTTTTAGTACTTTATTTCAACTGATATTTTTCTCCTTAGTGTGCTGGAAATCAGTTTCTTTGAAATGAAGCTTGCTTATTGATCTCAAGTCTGAAAAATTGAAATTGACATAAGCTTACTGTCAAAATGAAGTCTCTTCACCAGTCCTTCATGCTAATTAAGGGTAGACTAGATTTTAAGTGCTCTCTTCCCATAAGCCTTTCCTAGAATGAGGAACAAATGCAACCAAGCAGCTGTTTGGAACAGCAGGATTTCCAAAAGGTTTATGAGAGCCTTAATTTATGGAATTTTATTTTAAAAAGTGCATTGTGTATGTATGTATGGAGACTGTAACGTCTGCTTCCAATTTCCCAGTGGGAACATATAGTCACTGAGGTTTGAAATATCTTAATCTCAAAGAGTCATAAAATGCCTCCAGCGGTGGGGACTGCAGGAACCAACAACAGAGGAGATAGTTTCTCATATGTTGAAAGTCATAATATCAGCTTCAAAAGAGAGCTTGAAAAGGAGCACAGAAATTTATGTTCCCTTTTCTAGAGGTTCAAACTCAATGGGAAAATTGAGGTACTATTGTCAATTTAAAATACTGAACTTTTTTTCTGTAAGAAACAAGCAGAAAAAGGACACATAAAGATTTAAAAATTTAGGAGATTGGGATGACTCTCAGTCAAATGGGTTTTTTTAAATGTATGGTTTCAGTTGGTAATGTAGTATATTTATATGGTTGTACACTTAGAATTATCTGTTCAAAAGTCTTCATGTAGGTAACTACATCTCCAATCTTGCCAGATGCTGTCAGAAGAAGACAGGTGCAATTTTTGGAAAGGCCCTTAATAATTAGGCCTTAGTTTTTGATCCAACCTGTACCACAACAAACATGAACACTATTGATGAACTATTCTGCTTACTAGCTGAATCATTTAACATCTAATATAGTTCCAGTTAGTTAACAGCAACTATGTTGACAATATTGAGTAAGAATAGCAGATTTGAAGTCATTAATACCTGAGTTCAAATTCCCTTACTATCTGGGAGACACACACGCACACACACGCACACACACACACACACACACACACACACACACACACACACATCATTTAACTTCTCGCAATCTCAGTTTCCTCACCTGTAAAATAAGGACAATAATAGAACTTATTTCTCAGGATTGTTGAGAGGTTTAAATGAGATAATGTATTTAGTAGTGTATGAATTGTAAAGTTCTATTCAAATCAGTAGATGACATTTATATTAAGGTTAAAGGACTGCAAAGCACTTTATTGAGAAATTGAGGCTCAGAGTTTAAATGACTTATTCAGGGACACACACACAAAGAAAAAGTTAGAAACCATTTCTACAAACATTTCCCAGAGAAGAGAAGAAGGCAGTATAGACTATAGTAATATATTCCAACTTAGAATCATTCTTATTGCTAGTTGATTCTTTCTCATATTTTATCTAAAATACTCCTATAATTATCTGTAAACCTCTTTCATCCTGTTTTCAACTCAGGAAATGTGTTCAAGAACTGTCACCTTTTTTAAAAATAAAGTTATCTATCATGATGAGTAGCATGCTATAACAGAAAGTGAGTTTCTATCAGAGTTTCAGAAACCAAGATTCAAATCTTGCTTGTAAGTTATTTTTAACCTTTGTCTCTTAGACAACTCTCTAAGAGTATACGCTTTGAAAAAGATACTTTGCATTGTAGGGAGAAATGACTTCATCATGTGTTTCTTATTCCAGTGAAGTCATATTTGGGGGCAGCTAGGTTGTATAATAGATAGAGTACAATAGACAGAGTTTTGGAGTCAGGAAGACCTCAGTTCAAATCTGGTCTCAGACATAAGTTGCGTGACTCTGGAGAAGTAACAACCCCAATCGCCTCCAAAAAATCATCTGTCCTTTTCCCCATTCCTCAAAAAAAAATCTGCTAACTCACCATTCACCCCTTCTGACCATTATCAAATACATTCATCATTTCAGTCACATTTTTTTCCAAGACTGTAATCATCAGGAACATCTCATAATTCTCCATGGATAAAATACCATGAGATATACAAATAATATCTACCTCTCTCTCTCTCTCTCTCTCTCTCTCTCTCTCTCTCTCTCTCTCTCTGTCTCGTTCTCTCTCTCTGCCTCTGTCTCTCTGCCTCTGTCTGTCTCTCTCTGTCTCTGTATCTCTCTGTCTCTCTGAGTGTTGCAGATTGATCAATTTAGAAGGCATGATATCAAGTTTGATTTTGATAAAATGTACATGCGCTGTGAATCTAGCTTTTTTAACCTCTAAAACTTTATTTCTTTATGTAAAATTAATTTGTATATTAATTCTCAACAAATTTCTCTCACTTGAACAACAGTACCATATGGGCTCCCTCTGGTGATCAAAATAACAACTTTAAAATTCTATGATTATTAACGTTTGCAAATACACTAGTAATCTGAATTTCTAGCTCACATTTTGAAAATTGAGTTCAGATTCACTTTTTTACATTAAAAGTTTTCCCCCAAAATAACTTGTAATCTCTTATCAACTGATTACTGCTTTCAATATAAAACTGGGAATGACAAATGCTAAAAAGTTATCCTTGGCAATCTAAAAAATACTCAAAATTTAGTATAAGCACAGCTAAAATAGTATCTATAATCTCAGATCTGGAACCAGAAGAAATATCAGAGACCATTTAGTTGAACCCTGCCTTTTATAGATGAGGAGACTGAAATACATGGTAATTAAATGATTTATTACAAGGACACAAAGGTGGTGATAGTCAAAACCAAAACTGAAACTCAAGTCCTCTGACTCTAAGATCGGTGTTCTTTCCATGGAGCTCACTGTTTCTCTCTAATGATAGCTGTCATTTATTCTTTTAATTCTTCAGACCATGAAGGAAATATTTTATATTTTCAGTCACTGTGTTATTAGCAGTGAATGTGAGGTTCAAATGAAAGCTTTACATTTATAACAGAATATTACATGTGTTTTAGAATTAGGCATTTATCTCTTTCATATAAAAAAATTTTAAACTGTCCCAGTTTTGAGACAAATGATCTTGTGAGGAAAGAGATATGTCTCAGAAGAAATAATTTTGTCTAAGCTCCATTAGGAAAAGAAAGAAAAGGAGATTGAGATATAATTTGAAAGAAAGAGGAAAAAGAGGATGAGTTGACCTAAAAAAGAAATTGTTGCTGTTATTTGTCCTTTGTTCTCAATGAAGATGAATGACATTAGAAGGGTTCTATAGTGACTTATTAAGTGAATTAGATTTATGTGAGTCAAAGGTATGCAAAGTCATTAGCCTCACTCTTTCTTCAAGGGTCATCTGAATTGTGAGAATCTGTAGGTCAGGATGCCTGGTGATTGCCCAGGATTCAGTAAGAGATCTTAAACTTTTTAAGCTAAAGTCTTTCCCAGGTCTCAGTTTGTTTGAGACCTGACCTAAAAGAACGAAGAATCTAGCTGGGGTGGGGAGAAGAGATGCAGAAAAAGAAAGAGAAGAAGGCCAGAGAAGAAACCTGAAGGAAGGCTTAAATGTCTAAATTCACCTAAATATGGATAACACACAAGTAGAGGTGAATCATAGGCAGTCTGGAAAACATTAGACCAAAGAAAATTATATTCGCTCAAGTATAAAAATTTCAACCAGGCATTCTTATAGGAAAATATTAATATAGGAAAACTATAAGGCATAAGTGGCTTTTGAGTCACACAACATGGATTCTTGAAAGATTATAAATGATACGAGTGGCACAGACACTATGTAATTAATCGTTATTGTCAACTGGAGAGAAAAAAAATCTTGTTGGTAGCTATGTCTATAATCCAAAAGAAAGTAAAGGAAAAACATCTCATCTTTCTTGAGTGTAAAATACAAACAAACATGTACTTGAGCAGAGATAGGATTAGGTTAGATTATAATTATATTTTGGGAAAAAGCATAGGTTTTAAAGTAATATGAACATGACCAACATAGTCAAGTATTAAGTCTAAAAATAAACTCCCCAAATGATTATTTAAGGACACATTGTTTTTGATCAAAATATAGAAGTAGCATAATGAAATAGAAATATTTTGTATTTGTGATAACTATTGTGATAAATTAATAAGGTATTTATATGGTGCTTTGTGGTTTATAAAAAGTTTTATTTAGGAAAAAAGACTATGAAGTATGATTTACAAATACTGAGAACACTCAGCTCAGAGCTACAGACAGGATTCAAGCCAATTTTTTCTTGACTTTAAGACCAATGTTATTCCTCATCTCATGTGCTGTTTCAAACTTCTAGACTAATAAATGTGTCTAAATAGTAATTTTTTTTCAATATTGTGCTGTAAATGTGCCAACATATATTGTATGCACAACTGCCACTATCATCACTACTACTGCTGTTACTGCTGCTGCAGATGCTACTGCTACTATTGCTACTTCTACTCTACTACTACTACTACTATTACTATTATTACTACTATTACTACTACTACTACTACTACTACTACTGCTGCTGTGGTTGCTGCTGCTGCTGCTGCTGCTGCTGTTACTATTGCTACTACTAAAATGTGAGTTGATAGAATTAACCAAATTTAGGAACACAATTGTATAAAAGTGTTATATAAAGGAAAAAGAAATCTTACCTTTTCTGATTGGCATGTGAGTGAAATTGTGGATAAATTTAATGATGCTAATTGAATAGTTGTTTAACAGCCTCAGGACCGATTTTCATTTTCTATAAAAGAAAATATAAGGATAACTTCTCAAATCCCCTTCAAATTTAAATCTATGATCCCATGACCCTATAATTCTATTATCTATGACAACAGTCAAACTTAATTTATAAAAGTGTGGGGAAAGATGGCACAAGGAGATGAAGACTACATAAATTCCTACTAGAAAAAGAAGATATTTAAAAATATAAACCAGATGGAAATGTGTTATACCATTTTTAAAGAAGGGTACTCAGATGCGTAGAAATGATTTTCCTTTTGAAAGAAAAAGCAAGCCAGACATACATCCTCTTTTAAAGAAGCAGGTAGTGGTTAGGAAATGGTTGGAAATACTAAAGGAAAATACGAAGAATTTTAAGGGAGAAGTTTAATAAGGTTCATAAAGAGAAACAAGTCAAGGAAAAAAAAGAACTTAATATGGACTTATAATATCACACACTCTCAAAGCTCAGAGAACTTAGAGACTATTTCGTCCAATTCATAACTAAATGAAATTTTTTACACAATATCAGAAACAATGTAGTAATTCAGTCACTTCCTACAGACTTCCTGTAGTGAGGACCTCTCTAATTTCAGAAGCCACTCTCTATTCTTGGATAGATCTAATTGAGATAAAGACTTTCTGTATATTAAATCAAAACCTGTATCCTTATAAATTCTATCCTTTTCTCTCAGTTCTGATCTAACAGACAAGTATAACCTATCGTTTTCATAATAACCTTCCTTTCAAAAATTGGAAGTTAGCTATCACATTCTATTCCTTCTGCTATTCCTCCCAAGTCTTCTCTTATCAGGCTTGAATATCCCATTTTCTTTTAACAGTTCCTAGATGGCATTTTTTCTCTTCTGTTCTATATCTTAGATCTTTTTCTCTAGACTTGCTCCAACCTGTAAATATCCTTCCTATAACATGTTGATCAAAATGAACATAATATTTCAGATGTGTTCTAATGAAACTGTAAAATAATAAGACTACAATGTCTTTCATTCTGGACAGTTTTTTTAAACTATTAATGTCCTCTAAAAGAATACTTTGCAAGCTATTGAGGCATACTCATGAATTGTATTGAACTAATAGTCCATTAAAACCTCAAGGTCATTTTTGCATTCAGTGTTGAATAGTCATATAAATTCCATTCTGTAATTTTTCATTTTTTTAAAAAATTCAAATGTAGGAGCCTATTCCTATTAGATTTAATTTTATTAGATTCATTCTACTTTTTGTAGCCCACCCAGATATTTTTTGGGAACAATTATTAATCAATTATCCCTTCCAATATCCTGTTGTCAGAAATTAGAATAAAATTAGAATAATGAAACCATCCAAGCTTTCATCAATGCCATTGGTAAAAGATATCAAATAGTACAAAAATAAGAACAGAGGTCAAGGAAACCTTATTGGAAAAAAAGACATGACTAATAGTGCAGTCATTAATTTCACTCTAAATTCACTTAGTTTTATAATTATCTAGCTCACATCTCTTTTTCTTGATTAAAAAAAAGTTTGTCATCATAGATTTGGTCAATTACCTGATTAAAATCAAGACACTATCCTTTTCTTCCATTCTAGTAGTTTGTTATAAAAAAAAAAGAGATTCTCATGACTTTAGAGGGATGAACATAGTCAAGCTTTCAATAATCACTAGTTCCTTTCTTTCCACACTCTTGCATGTACTATCTCTTTTGTTTTGTTTTGTTGTTTAGGGTTTTTTGCAAGGTAAATGAAGTAAAGTGGCTTATCCAAGGCCACACAGTTAGGTAACTATTATGTATCTGAGGTTGTATTTGAACTTAGGTACTCTTGACTCCAGGGCTGGTGCTCTATCCATTGTGGCACCTAGCTGTCCCTGCTATCTCTTTCTTAATACATTCTAGTTGTTTCCCCTTTACCCCTAATTCCAAAACTATAGAATCTAAATCAATGTTGTAGTCAAAGATTCAATCTTCTTCCTTTTTTGTGAAAAATATGTGATATATGATAACGATGGAATACTACTTTTCTACAAAATTGGTGAACTTAATGATTTTAGAAAAAAATACCATAGAGAGACTTTCATGATATAATGAAGAGCAAAACAAGCAAAACCAATAGAATGCTGTATTCAGTAATGTTGAGTCCGGAGGAGGGAACTCAGGCCAACATCAATATGATGCATAAGCCGGTTCGTTTATTGATCACAGGATACATACTTTTATACTCTACATTTACGTAACCAATTACATAAGCGTTTTAGCAAGCATTTTTTTCACATGCATATCCTTGTGTATGTCTTAGGTGATTGTTTTGAGAACCAAACAGTGTTCTGATAAACAGAGAGAAGATTGTTTTGAGAACCAAACAGTGATTTGATAAACAAAGTGCAGAAGTTAATTTGCTCAGAATGCTCTATCTATCTAAGCCTGGGAATACACCTTGTTAGCTCAGACATGCAGCTACTCCCTTATCTAAGCTCTGAAGTCCATCTTGCTGGTTAAAGCACATAACTATTTCTGTATTAACTCTTCATAGCTCTTAGCTTGGAATACATATGACACAACACAGTAATAGCGCCATTGTTTTATGAACTTCTTGAGCTACCAAGTAATTTGGACTATTTTGAATGCCCAAATTAATTACAAAGGACCTATTAATGAAGATGCTATCTGCACCTAGAGAAAGAAGTTATAAATTGAAATATGGATGATAGATATATATATATATATATGTATTATATATGTATGTGTTATATATGAATTTATATATACATAGAAAAATAGATAGATAGATAGATAGATAGATAGATAGATAGATAGATAGATAGAATGTCTAATGGTAACTGTCTCCAGGATGGGGAAGGGAAGAAAAAAGTTATATGATAACTATCTTATATATTTAAAAGGAAAAAATGTACACAATAGTTTTGCAGTTTCAAGTACAATCTTTCCTATTTTTTCTATTTCACTTTGTATAGAAAAGCTTGTTTTATGTCTTATGTTCAGCGGGAAAAGACATAAAAAGGAAAAATAAAGAAATGTACAGACATAGGATTCTTTTTCTAGTTTTGTAATAGTTCTTCCTTCCTATCTAATTTTTCAGGAATTACCAAGAGCATCTCAACAAACAGATCTACTCATTCTAAGCTGGGCATCAGTAGACACAAGTTCAAGTTCTAGATCCCCTGCTAACTTTGATAGTGCTTAACAATTTAGATATAAAGTCAGGAAAATTGAGTTTCAAAAATAACTGGCTATGTGAAAAAAGAGAAATCATTAAAATATTTGACCTGCCTTTTCTCATCTATAAAATGGTCATGATAATATCATTTAACTTGTAGGTTTGTTATATCCTTTTGTGGAGATCAGTTTATGATAGTCTCATTGCTCAGTACACTTTTCTAATTCCTACCTTGGAATTTCCATAAATTTCCAAATTTATGACACATTAATATAAATCTTTAAATAATCTTTTCCTCCCAGAATAGATTAGACATTTTTGAAATAATAAAAAATAATTTAGAGCCCCACCTAGGGAATTGGGTGGTTGATCATAATGTAATCCTGACCATAAGGTAGATATAGATTTTCTTAGAGATGGACTCTGAAGACAATTTTGGAAGAGATAAATTAGATTAAATGTAAGCATAACATCATTAAAATGAGGTGACTATTTGAATAAATTTTGTCACTTTTTTCTTAAGATTCATTTGCTTTTCATATCTCAATTTTTAAAGTTATAGTACATTAATTCTAGATGATATTAATTCAGTCTTATTACAATGAGGATATTCAACTCAGACTGTTCTTAAATTGCACTAATAGGTACAGGATTATTGTATATTTGAAAATTAAATACTTCTTGAAACATAACTTAAAGGCAGCTGAAAAGTAATAAATATGGAACATATTTGCATCAGTTCCGCAGTCAAGAAAATACAATATTTATAATGGCAAAAGGAAATTGCAATTCTGAAAGAATATTATTAATATGTCCAAAATCAAAATTATGCAGCACTTCAAAACTATGTAAATTTATATAACTATGATTGAAATAGAGTTAGTGATTTGAATATCAGAATGAAAAGTTATTGATAAAGGTGGTTGAATGATTTTCTTTAGTTCTGGACTGTTATTTTAGGACACCTTTCTTTTGCTGTGACTTCCTGAAACTCCAAACCAAAGCAGGACTCTTTAAATTAAATTCTAGGGAGGGAGACAAGGAAATTGTCTACTTGAAGAAGTTTTTTCCTTCCTTTTAGAGTATAAACGGATCATTAGAAATCATCTATTACAAGTATCCAACATTATAAAGGAAAAAATGAAGTCAAGAAATTATTTAATGACTTGCCATACTCTACAAAAGGAAAAATATCATTTAAAATTCAAACTCATGTCCCTATGTTTCTAAATAAAACATATTTTTATGCTGCACTGACTCTTGAGGTTGTCTTGGTAGAGTAATGGCATTTTGGAAAGCCTTCATATCCTCCAAGGATCAACTAATATAAACTCACACTGTATTTACAGAGCTCAATAAGTTGAGACACCTGCCTAGTAAAGACTAAGAAATATTTAAACTCTTAATTAATAAATGGCATACATACCCATGAAGTACTGAAGTATTATTTTGTAGAATAAGAAAAATGATAATAAATTTGATCTGTAGGTATACAGAATTGTGCCCTAAAAGTTTCCAATTGCATATGCCAGTTCACCTACCTATCATTATTTGCCTTAGACACATAGAAAACAAAGAAAGAGAACAAGTTTCTATATGAACAGAAATATTGACAAAGCTTTTTTTTTATTTTTTAGGTTTTTTTCAAGGCAATGGGGTTAAGTGGCTTTCCTAAGGCCACACAGCTAGGTAATTATTAAGTGTCTAAAGCTGGATTTGAACTCAGGTACTCCTGACTCCAGGGCCAGTGCTCTATCCACTGAGCAACCTATACACCCCTGACATAGCTTTTTTATAATGGCAAGTAATAAGAAACTAGGAAATTAGCTAACAATTGGGCAATTATTGTATAAATTATGGTCTATTAATATAATGGTAGGTTATTGTGCTATAAGACATGGCAAAAGAGACCCTTAATTAAGTGAAGTGAGCAGAACCAGGAGAGCAATTTATACTTTCGTATCAATTTCATATATCAATATCATTTATCAATATCAATTTCATATAAGCAATGGTTAGTCATGATTTCAGAAAAAAAAAATCATGATTAATTATACTATATATCTCATGATGTGGAGATGATTGCCTGATATATAGAATGAATGTGGGTGGAATTTGTGGAGTAATTTTTTTTGCTTGATTATGCTTATATGATACAAGAATTTTCTTTCTTCCTGTTCATTCCTACTTACTCAATCCTCTTCCTCCATTCCATCATTCTTTCTTCCTTCCTCCTTCTTTCAGTCCTTCCCTTTTTCAACTTGGATAAGATTTGTTTTACACTAATTTCCTTTCTGCTCCCTTGTCACCTGCTTCCATGTCTATAGACCAAAGCATACTGGATAATTTCAAAACACAGAGAGTCCTCAGAATTGCCCTCCTTAGGGATAGGAATTCAGGGAAAACTGGAGGGATTTGCATGGCCTGATGGTGAGCGACATGAGCAGAACCACAAAAACACTGTACACCCTAACAGCAACATAGGGGTGGTGATCAACCTTGATGGACTTACTAGTTCCATCAATGCAACAATCAGGGACAATTTTGAGCTGTCTGCAATGGAGAATACCATCTGTATCCAGATAAAGAACTGTGGAGCTGGAACAAAGTTCAAGAACTATTCCCTTTAGAAAAAAAACAGATATTTTATTGTCTGATCTTGTTATCTTACACTTTTTGTTTCTGCCTTAAGGATATCATTTCTCTCTCATCACACTCAATTGGGATCAATGTCCAACATGGAAACAAAGTAAAGACTAACAAATTGTTTTCTGTCGGGGGGTGGGGGAGGGAAGTAAGATTGGGGGGAAAATTTTAAAACACAAAGTAAATAAAAATCTTTAATAAAGAAAAAAAAGAATTGCCCTCCTTAGCCAGTTTTTTTCAGACTTCCAGACCAATGTGTGAATTAGTTATTTAGACAATTATTGTCAATGTGTCATTCAATATCAAAGTGATTAATTTTCTTTGGTAAATGTCTCAGTGTGGTACATAATTTACTGAATGACCCCAAAGTATAGGTGTATATGTGCTTGATTCAATAAAGCAGAAAATACATGAACCTGAACAGAAGTAGATAGCTGATCCATAGCTTCACTACCTAATTGAATATTGCTATAGAATATACTACAAATTCTAGGAAATGATTCATCCTTGGAAGATTAAATTCCAAGTCTCTTAAATGATTGCTTCATTAGTTTGTACCCTTCTAATTTATGATTATTGTGTTTTATGAGGTCCTTTAAGTTATAAAGCATTACTGTGTTGATGTTAGGTTAAAAGTTAAAGAGTATTTGTTGGAGATAATATTTCTAGGTGGAAATGCCATATATTATTTTAACCATGGTAATAATCATGGCATCCCTATTTTTCATGATACTGTTGCTAGTAGGGTAAAGGAAATACAATGGTGATGATGATTATTTTTAACATATTAGCTTTGCTAAGTTGCAGATTTTTTATAAGGTTTTATTTTGCAAGGCAAATGGGGTTAAGTGACTTGCCCAAGGCCACACAGCTAGATAATTATTAAGTGTCTGAGACCGGATTTGAACCCAGGTACTCCTGACTCCAGGGCTGGTGCTTTATCCACTGCGTCACCTAGCCCCCCCTAAGTTGCAGTTTTTAAAGCTTCCAGGAAAGGAGCAATAGAAATATGTAACAATTAGATATAATAATGTATCTCCAATATTGAACTTTACTTTTGTGTGTAAGATCAAAGGCCATGAACTTAGTGGGTGATTTTCAATTTGTGTTGTGGATTTTGCTACAATTCTGTTAAAAAGGCACCCATATCAATTCTTCACAGAGGAGGAAAACGCACAATGGTTTAATTAATTTTAATTAAAAAAATATTAAACAGTTATCAGGTGCTAGACACTATGCTGGACATAAAAAGATGCAAACAGAAAGTCACAAAAAGCAAAGGAAAATAGCCCCTTCCTTTAGAGTCATTATATTTTACTGGAAAAAATCATAAGAATATAAAATATTTATGATTTGGAGCGATAGTTTATTCTTTTGAAAGTAGATAAATGCTGTCATATTCTAGGTAGTCTTGGAGTCTCTAGAAGTAGGAACAAAATTAAAATGCTTCCTTTTTAAATAAGCAAAGTAAAAACCATGTATCAATCTTAAGAGAATCTATGTCAATTCCCATATTATCAAAAGAATAAGTCAATTCAGTCATTTCATCTTAGAAACCTACTGACTTGAATGTCATTGCAGTTGTTTCATTGAACTTATGTCATCTAAAATGATAAATCCAGACACATCATTTTTCTTTATATTCAGTAGTAAGTCAATCACTTATTTTCAGTCAGCTTCCGGCTATAAGTGAACAAAAACTGTGACTTAAAAATATATTGAGGCTGCCTTTGTTAGAGAGAATCATAATTTGAAAAAAAAAGACTTTCTGCATTAGGAAAGGGACATTTAAATTACCACTAAGATAAGTCTTTCCAAAAATCTAAAAATTTCAAAATTTAGCTAAGAGTTTGAAAATATTTTTTCTGACCTTTACCTCTAATGATTGTTATACAAATGGAAATCTAAATTGGAAGTAGTTTTTGCAAAAACTCCATGAATAAATCTTGCACTTGTATTAGAAATAATGTTCACTCACATTTCCTGTGAATTTCTCTCAAATCAGTTTTATACTCACATATGGCTTTTAACTTCCCAAAGAAAAAGAAATTACTTTACATAGTGTGTGATCCATGGCCTCATTACAGTATGAAGCATTTTTTTCTGACTTTCATACAGTTTCTGCAGATTTTTTAAAAGTGGGCACAGCTGTTATTAATGTCATTTCAAAAGCTTATTTTAGACCTGCTAATTTGACATGTAATAAACAGTTTGGGTTTTTTTGTAAACTAGGTCACCATATTTAGCAACAAGAGAAATTTGCACAGACTTGTAAATCAACAGCACTTTAGTTCTTAAAAATGTTCATTTTACTCCACTAAAAGATGTAATTATTTTTAATAATCATTGAATTTCTTCAGTTGAAGAAATTTCTTCATAATAAAATTTAAATTATTTTAGTTTTATAAATATTAATGGTTCGGGAATTAATTATATTTTTAAAAAAGATTATGTGACTACATTGAATAGTAAGAATGTAAATAGGGGGCGGAGCCAAGACCATGACAAGACGAGAAGATTTCTTAGGTGCTCTCTCATAAGGCTTATAAGCTAAGGACTCTAACTAAATTTTAGAGAGACAGAACCCACAGAGGGACCCAGTGAGGCAGTTCTCCTACTCAAGGTAACCTGGAAAAGAGCAGAAAGGCTCTGCTCCCTGGGGTTGGAGGGGCGGCCTGCCAGAGCAAAATAACTTCAGCCTTCCTGAGGCAGCCCCAGGGTGCTGGGAGCAGCTGCTCACAGCAGCGGGGGAGTTTCCTGAGCTAAGCCCCCAGGGAGCACTGGGCATAAATTAGGGGAACAGCAGGGGACCTCTGCCAGAGTGAGCACGTGAAGCCCAGCTCTCAGGGCACACAGAGAGCAGTGTGGCCAGTTCAGCAGAGTTCCAGGAAATAAGCAAGTGCAGCCAGTAAGGAGAAGTCCCTAGGACATGAGACCATTGAGCTGAGGGAGGGGAGTAAAGAGAGAGACTGCTGAGTCTGTCCTCTGTCCCTGGAACAGGACTCTGTGGCTCTGAACACATTCAGATCCTGATCACAGTCTAGGCCGCCCCATAGAACAGCAGAACCCCGCCCCCCCACCTCAGCCCGTGGCAGAGGGTGGTTCATATGGTCATTCACAGACCAAGAGGGAGGACAGTGCCTCACACACTGAGACCCTTGTGGGACTGACCCAAAAGCTCAGGAAGCACCCCAAAAACAGGCTCAGCTGGGAAAATGAGCAAGCAAAGAAACAAGAGGAACACCATTGAGAAATATTTTGCATATGAGCCCAAGAAGGATCAAAACATTCAGTCTGAAGATGAGGAAACACAAGCTCCTGCATCTAAAGACTCCAAGAAAAAACAGAAATTGGGCTCAGGCTATGACAGAGCTCAAAAAAGATCTTGAAATCAAATGAAGGAGTTAGAAGAAAAACTGGGAAAAGAAATGAGAGAGATGAGAGAGATGCAGGAAAAATATGAAAATGAAGGCAGCAGCCTAGTCAAGGAAATCCAGAAATTGCTGAAGAAAATAGCATGCTAAAAACCAGCTTAGGTCAAATGGATAAAACAGTTCAAAAAGTTATTGAGGAAAAGAATGCTTTCAAAAGCAAAATTGTCCAGATGGAAAAAGAGATAAGAAAACTGTCTGAGGAGAACAAATCCTTCAGACAAAGAATAGAACTCAGGGAGACTGATGAATTTACGAGAAACCAGGACTCAATACTTCAAAACCCCAAAAATGAAAAATTAGAAGAATATGTGAAATATCTCATTGAAAAAACAACTGATATGGAAAACAAACTTAGGAAAGATTATTTAAAAATTATTGGAATACCTGAAAGTCATGATCAGGAAAAGAGCCTTGACATCATTTTCAAAGAATTACTACAGGAAAATTGACCTGATATTCTAGAAGGGCAAAATAGAAATGGAGAGAATCCACCGATCCCCCCGAGAAAGAGATCCAAAAAAAAACAACCCCCAGGAATATTATAGCCAAGTTCCATAATTCCTAAGTCAAAGAGAAAATATTACAAGCAGCCAGAAGGACACAGTTCAAATATCGTGGAGCTGCAGTCAGGATCACACAGGACTTAGCAGCAACTACACCGGAAGCTCATAGGGCTTGGAAAATAATATAATGGAAGGCAAAAGAGCTTAGAATGCATCCCAGAATCAACTACCCAGCTAGGCTGAATGTCCTCTTCCAGGGAAAAACATGGACTTTAATGAACCAGGGGAATTTCAAATGTTCCTTTTGGAATGGCCAGAGCTGAACAGAAGGTTTGATCTTCAGATACAGGACTCTGGTGAAGCATGGAGATTGGAGGAGAGGGGGAAAATATGAGGCACTTGATGATAAACTACATGTATTCCTGAATTGAAAAATGACACTGATAATACTCATATGAACCTTCTCAGTTAATAGAGCAGGTAGAGGGAGCATTTATAGTTGAAGCACAAGAGAAAGCTGAATTTAAAGATAAAATATGATATAAAAATGGAGTCAGTAGAAAAAAGGGAAATGTAATGGGAGAAAGAAAAAGGCCAAGATATTTCATATAATAAGATTTTTCTTTATTACGATGAGCTATTGCAATGATATGAGCATGGAAGGCAAGGGCGAATGAGGGAATCTTCACTCTCATCAGAGTTGGTTAGGAGAGGAAACAGCATATATACTCAATGGGGTATAGGCATCTGGAGTAAGAAGGAGAGAGGGGGGACAGGGGGAAGGGTCGAGATGTGAATGATGGAGGAGAGGATGGACCATGGGGGGAGAGTGGTCAGATATAACACATTTTCCTTTTCTTTTCTTGCAAGGGCCTGGGATTGGAGGGCCTGTCTGGAACCATAGGGCCAGGTGGATGCTGGGCCTAAGGGGTGGTAGCGGGGCTTGGGGCCTCTTGTTCCCAGGACCAGGGATCTGTCTGCTAAGCCACTCAGATACCCTACAGAAGAGGCAGAGTGAAAGAAGAGAGAAAATATAGTACATGTTAGTGGAGAAATACAAAAGGAGGGAGCTGCAATCAGCAATGGCAATGGTGGAAAAATATGGAAGTAACTTTTGCCATGGACTTACCATAAAGAATGTGATCCACCCACGACAGAGTTGTTGATGTTGGAACAAAGACTGAAGCACATTTATTATTATTATTATTATTATTTTTGGGGGAGTGCAGGGCAAATGGGGCTGGGTGGCCTGCCTGGGGCTGCATAGCAGAGTGATCGTTGGGTGTCTGAGACTGGATTTGGACCCGGGTGCTTCTGGCTCAAGGGCCAATGCTCTGTCCACCACCCAGCCACCTCTACTATTATTACTATTTTATTTTATTTTGGGTCTTTTTTTTTTCTTTTTTTGTTTTTTGCAGGGCAGTGGGCTTCAGGTAGCTTGCATGTCACACAGCTGTTTGATTGTTGGGTGTATGGGCCAGATGTGGGCTCGGGTGCTCATGGTTCCAGGGCTGGTGCTCTGTCCATTGCACCACCTCGCCATACCTACAATTATTACTATTATTTTTTTAATTTTATTTTTTTCTCCCCTTTACTTTATTGATCAAGTGAGTCTATATTTATTGGGGGAGGGGGTATTTCATTTACTCTTAAACAAGAATATTATATTAATTATACTGTATAGAAACATTATTTGTATGAAATGAGAATAAATATAAAATAAAAGCTAAAAAAAAGAATGTAAGTAAGCTATTCTGAATTCCATATTTCTCTCCAGAAAGGTTGGATCCATTCACAGCTCCACCTGTAATGCATCAATGTACCAGTCCTCTCACAACTTATCCAGAATTGATCATTTTCCCTTCCTTTCATCTGGGCTAATCTAATAGGTGTGTAATGATACCTCAGTGTTGTTTTAATTTGCATTTCTCTAATCAATAGTGATTTGGAGCATTTTTTCATATGTGCATATATATATATATATATATATATATATATATATATATATATAGAGAGAGAGAGAGAGAGAGAGAGAGAGAGAGAGAGAGAGAAAGAGCGCTTTAATTTCTTAATTTGAAAACTGTTCATATCCTTTGACCATTTATCAATTGGGAATGACTTGTGACCTTATAAATTTGATGCAATTCTCTAAATATTTTAGAAAGGAGACCTTTATCAGAATTCCTGGTTGTGAAGATTGTTTCCTAGTTTTCCCTTTTTTCTTCTAATTTTGGCAGCACTGATTATTATATTAGTGCAAAAACTTTTTAATTTGATATAGACAAAATCATTCATTTTGCAGTTTATAATGTGCTCTAATACTTGTTTTGTCATAAATTTATCCCTTTTCTATAAATCATATACAATATTTTTTAGTCTATTAATTTATCTATGGTATCACTCTTTATGTGTAAATCCTGTATCCATTTTGACCATATTTTGGTATAGGATGCGAGTTTTTGCCATGTTATTTTCCAGTTTTCCAAACAATTTTTGTCAGTCAGTTCTTATCCTAGAGGCTGATGTCCTTGGGTTTGTCAATTATAGATAGCTGTAGTCATTTACTGCATTTTCTTTTGAACCTCTCATAATCCATTAATCCATTACTCTATTTTTTAACCAGGAAGTTTTAATGATTGCCACTTTATAGCATAGTTTTAGATCAGGTAGAGCTAGGCTACCTTCATTTACATTTTTTTATCAGTTTCCTTGCTATTCTTACCCTTTTGTTATTCCAGATGAATTTTGTTATTATTATTTTCTAGCTCAGTAAAGCATTTATTTGGTAGTTTGATTGGTATGGTGCTGAATAAGTGTCATTTTTAAAATTATATTAGCTCAACCTAACCATGAGCATTTAACATTTTTCCAGTTATTTAGAACTGACTTTATTTGGGTGAGGATAATTTTATTATTGTGTTCATACAATGTCTGGGTTTGTCTTGGGAGGTAGATTCCCAAGTATTTAATGTTATCTAAAGTTATTTTATATAGAATGTATCTTTCTATCTCTTGTGCTTGGGGTTTTTTGGTTCATATATAGAAATGCTGATGATTTATGTGGGTTCATTTTACAGCCTTATACTTTGCTGAATTTGTCAATTCTTTCAAGGAGTTTTTTAGATGATTTTCTTGGGTTCTCTAGGTATACCATCATATCGTCTGCAAAGAGTGAAAGTTTTACTTCCTCAATGCCTCTTGTGATTCATTCAGTTTCTTTTTCTTCTTTTATTGCTACTTCTAGCATTTGCAATACTATATTGAATAGTAATGGTGATAGTGGGCATCCTTGTCTCACCCCTGAATTTATTGAAATTGCTCCAAGTTTATTCCCATTAAATATAATATTTTTGATGGTTTAAGATACATCCTATTTTTTATTTAAGGAAAACTCCATTTATTTCTATGTTTTCTGTTTTTTTAATAAGAATGGATGCTGTATTTTATCAAAGCTTTTCCAGCATCTATTGAGATAATCATATGGTTTCTGTTGATTTTACTGTTGATATGCTTAATTATGTTGATTATTTTTCTAAAGGTGAACCATCCCTGTTTGTCTGGTATAAATCTAACCTGATCATGTTGTATTAACCTAGTAATATCTTGATATAGTCTCCTTGCTAAAATTTTATTTAAAAATTTTGCATCAATGTGAGGGACATTGGTCTATAATTTTCTTTTTCTCTTTTGGTTATTCCTGGTTTGGTTATTCCTGAGCATCATCTTGGTGTCATAAAAGAAATTTGGCAGAACTACTTCTCCAATTTTTAAATAATTTGTGTAGGGTAGGAATTAATTGTTCCATAAATATTTGGTAGATATTCACTTGTAAATCCATCTGGAATTGGAGACATTTTCTTAGGGAATTTATTGAGGAATTTTTAAATTTCTTTTTCTGAAATGGGGTTATTTAAGTAATTTATTTCTTCTTCTTTTAATCTGGGCAGTTTGTATTTTTGTAAATATTCATCTATTTCACTCAAATTGTCAAATTTATTGGCATACAGTTTGGCAAAGTAGCTCCAAATTATCTCTTTAATTTCCTCCTCATTGGTGGTTAGTTCTCCCTTTTCATTTTTGATACTGGTTATTTGATTATCTTCTCTCTTTTTTATAAATGAGATTAACCAGAGATTTGTCTATTTAATTGACTTTTTAATAAATCCAACTCTTAGATTTATTTATGAGATCAATGGGTATTTTGCTTACTATTTTATTAATGTCTCCCTTGAGTTTTCAGAACTTCTACTTTGGGATTTAATTGGTGATGTTTTATATGTTCTTTTACTAGCTTTTTTAGTTGCATACCCAATTCATTAATCTCCTCTTTCTCTATTTTATTCATATAGGCAGTTAGAGATATGAAGTTTTCCCTCAAAACTGCTTTGGCTGCCTCCCCTAAATTTAGGTATGATGTCTCATTATTATCATTTTCTTGGATATAATTATTGATTATTTCAATTATTTGCTGTTTGATCCACCCACTATTTAATATAAAGTTATTTAATTTCCAATTACTTCTTGGTTTATATTTGCCTGACCCTTCATTAAATGTATTTTTATTGCATCAGGATCTGAGAAGTATGTATTAATTATTTCTTCCTTTCTACATTTGATTTTAAAGATTTGTGCCCTAGTACATGGTCAATTTTGGTGAAGGTGCCATGTACTGCTGAGAAAACTGTATATTCTTTTCTTTCCCCGTTAAGTTTACTCCAGGGGTCTATCATATCTAAGTTTTATAAGATTTCATTCATTTTCTTAACTTCTTTCTTGTTTACTTTATTATTAGATTTATCTAGTTCTGAAAGAGGGAAATTTAGGTCTCCCATTATTAAAGTTTTGCTATCTATTTCTGCTTTTAATTCACTCAACTTTTCCTCCAAGAATCTGGAAGCTATCCACTAGGTGCATACATGTTTAGTAATGATATAGCTTCATTTGCAATAATACCTTTTAAAAGGATGTAGTGTTCTTCTTTATCCCTTTTAATGAAATTGTTTTTTGCTTTTTCTTTGTCTGAAATTAGAATTGCTACCGCAGATTTTTTTACATCAGGTGAGACATAATATATAGGTCCAATTTCACCTTTACCCTGTTATGTATCTTTCTGCTTCAAATATGTTTCTTTTAAAAACATATTGTAGGGAAGCACTGGCCCTGGAGTCAGGAGTACCTGGGTTCGAATCTGGTCTCAGACACTTAATAATTATCTAGCTGTGTGGGCATGAGCAAGCTACTTAACCCCATTTGCCTTGCAAAACCTAAAAAAAAAAAACATATTGTAGGATTCTGTCTTTTTAATCCATTCTCCTATCCATTTCTATTTTATGTGACAGTTCATCCAATTCACATTTACAGTTAAGATTACTTATTCTCTATTTCCCAGCATACTATCTTTCTCCATTTATATTTATCTTTTTCCTTTGTTTAATTCCTCCTTATCAAAATTTTACTTCCTTTCCCCTTTGATTTATCCTTTACAAATGTAAATTTCAGTTTATTTTCATTTATACCTTCCCTTTCCTTTTATCAGTCCTTTTTTCCCTTATCTTCCCCTTTCCCAGCCTCCCCCCCCCCAACTCTTGTAGATTAAGTTAGATTTTTAAACCCAAGTGGCAATGTATTTTATTCCCTCACCTGGCTAAATTTATTGAATAGAATTTACACAGCATTCAGATTCTCCCTTCTTTCCCTCTAAAATTATAAATTTTGAAGCCTCTTCCCTTGGTGCTCTAATATGCTTGATAAAATCCTTTTGTTATGAAGATATTATCACAGATTGTTTATTGAATGTTTGATAAGCAACATTGACTCAAATTGCATCAAATTATAATTATAATCATTTTTACCTTATCCTTTTTTCAAGTACCTTTCAAGTACAAACAATCCTCTTCACAAGCAAGTATCCTCCAAAGCCATATCATTTCTTTAAGTATTTCTGCCCCTCCCCCCCCAAGCCTATTTTCATTTCCCCTTTACCTCCCCACCTCCCACTCAAGGATGTAACACCTTGTTAAATGAACCAAAGGCCTTTGTAGCTCCCACTTTACCCCCCCCACACACACACACACATACATAGGGGGTTCCAGTAACCCTTTGTTAAGTAAAGCATCTTGATCTAATTAACTGAAAGAATCTTGAAGATCTCTACTGGGAGGCTCTGGAGGTCTCACTGAGAATTTGACAAATGATTGTAAAGTAATGGAGACACTGTCTCAAATCCTTCCAGTTTATGATGCCCCCCATTAGACAAGGTCCTTAGTATCTTATGATTAAAGCCAGTCAGAGTGTGATGAGATACTTAAAGTTGGCACTCCTGCTTTTTATTTTCAGGGCTTTTTATCTCAAACATAGTGATGTTATCTTGGACTCCTTCAACTGAGAAACAAGACCCAATTAAACCTATATCCCTTAGGTTCATTCCCTTCAATTACATTCTACCCTCTAATTATCTTTAGAGAGGTAAAATTCTAATGAATTATAATTGTTATATCATCCCTTTTAAGGGACCAATATTTGTTTAAAACAATTTTGTTTTTTCATTCTTTTTCATTTACCTTTTTTATGTAACACTTCAGTCATGTATTTTGGGATTGAATTCTCTGTTCAGTTCTGGTCTTTGTGTTTCAAAATTCTGGAAGCCCTGTATTGCAGTGAACATTCATCTTTTCCCCCTGACAGTATATGTGGAATTTTGCAGGGCAGTACATTTTGGATTATAATCCCAAGTCCTTAGTTCTCTGCAATATGTTATTCAAGTTCTTCCAATCATTCAGTGTTGTGGCTGATAGGTCCTGGGTTAGTATGATTGTGTTCCCTTTGTATTTTAATTGATTTCTTTTTACTGCTTGCAATATTCTCTCCTTTTCTTGAGGGTTCTGGAATTTTTCTATTAGTCTTTGGAGTTTTTATTCTTGGGGTCTCTTACTGGAGGGGTTCTGTGGATTCTTTCAATTTTTACACTGTGATCTTGTTCTAGTAGATTGTGGCAATTTTCTCTTATAATTTTAGGAATTATGTTTTCCAGGTTCTTCTGTCGGTCCAGGATTTCTAGTAGCCCAGTGATTCATAGATTGTTTTTCCTGGACCTATGTTCCAGGTCATTCATTTTCCCCTAGATGGTATATTACATTTTCTTCAATTTTTTAAATCCTTTTTATTTTCTTTGATGAAATATTGTAGTCTTGTAGATTCATTGTTTTCTAACTGTTTAATTCTCATTTGTAGGATTTTATTTTCTTCAATTACTTTTTGTGTTTCCTTTTTAAAGGTGTTGAATTCCCTGGTCAGCTTTTCACAATTTTCCTGCGTGACTTTCATTTTTTTCCCATTTTTCTTCCTCTCTTCTTTGGTTTTTAAATTCTTTTTTTTTAGCTCTTTGATAAACTTTTGTATTTCAGACCAATTTATAGACTGTTTTGATACTTCTCCTGTGAGTGTTGTTTCACTTTCTTTTTCAGACATGGTTTTACTGTCATATTTATCTGTAAAGATATTTTCTATATTGAACACTCTTTTAGCTTTTTTGCTCATCTTTGTTGTAGTTCAGCTCCTGGGGTATATAGAGTATAAATACAAGTTTTTATTTTTCTAGGTCTGGCATCTGATCCTTGACTTGTATTTGGTCAATATGTTGCCTATACAGACCAGGCCTTGCCTTTGCAGAGGTTTTGGGTTTTTCCCCCTCTTTTATGTCCAGGTTCTGTCTTAACAGAGGTTTGTTCTTGACCCAGTCCTGTCTTTTACTTCGGTGTTTTCAGGGTTCAGACTTTGTTTGGAGTTGGGATACTCCCTGCTGTCTTGCTATACAACTGCTGGGACCTCTGTTATTATTAAGTTGTTGGGGCCTGGATTGCACTGTGGCTAAAAACCTGCTGGCTTTCCCTACTCTCCTTCCTCCTGTACTTTTCTTCCCCATTTCCTCCAAAGAAACAAACCTTCAGTGAATATCCTCCATGATGTCTACAGTCAAAAACTTCTTTGAATCTTCACTTTTTCTTGGTGGGATCTGTACTGTGAGTGTCAAGAGTAGAGTCTTCATGTATCTTTTTGATAGGGACTTGTTAGCTTCGTGCTACCATCTTGGCTCTGCTTCAGGAGTCTCTTTTCTTTTCCCCTTTTTCAAGTATCGTTCAAGTACACACAATCCTCATCACAAGTCAAAGTATTTTCCAAAGTCATATCATTTCTTGAACTCTAAAATTTCTTTAATATTCAATAGGGAATCATTGAAGACTTTTCAGCAGAGGAACAAGATGACCAACTTTTTGTATTAGGTATTAGAGATGCATCAAATGAATGAGAGAATGAATAAAAGCTACTTACAAAAATGTAGAAAATGAAGACCTCTATTGGAGTGTTGGCTGTGGAAACAGGATCATAGAACTAAAGGATGATAGAATTAGAATCAGAAAGGATATTAGAGGCCATATAGCCTCTTCTATACAGATTAGAAGATTAAGATCTGGAAAGGAAAAGTGACTTCCTCAAGAAATCTTGGTAACTTTGTTAGATATGAGGTAAGAGAGATGGAGTTGAAGATAACATTAACGTTTTTGTTTGAATCTGAGATCAATTCTAGTTCAATAAAACAGTAAAGTCAGAAGTGGCTACAGTAAAGTCAGTAGGTTTTTGAGAAAAAAATAACAAATCTGGTTTTGGAGAAAGGAAAATTAGAGAAAACTCATGGAAGAAAACTTATTTGATCTGTACATCACTGTACTCTGAAGCATGAATATCATTTCAATTGATAAAACAAGAAAAAAATTCTTGAAGATAGGGAGAACAAGTTGATCAAAGATATGGAAGTGGAGAAGGAAGAGGGAATTGTTTGGATTTTGAGTCCAATTTTACTGGAGCATGGAAGTGGATGGGAATAGAGTGTGGTGATTGTGAAAATAAATCAGTTTAAGGTATGAGTATATACAGTGTTGAATGATATGATCATAAAAGCAATGAGTTGAGTTATCATATGCATGAATATCACAGAACCATTTTCCCCTATTTCATTATAAAACATTTCATCCAAGTTGGTCAGTGAAAAAATAAATCATTTCATAATTAGTCAATTACCATTCCATTAAACAAGCATTTTTCTTTATTTTATGAATCATTTCAATAAAAACTAGTGGACCAATCCTCACACTCACTATTCAGATTATATTACAGGAATAAGAAAATGTCAGCAATAGAACAAATCCCACACAGAAATGACACTAGGTTGAGCCTTTGAGCCAGTAAATAATTAAAGTTGGGCTCCAGTCCATGGATCAGAAATCAGTTTTATCTGTTCAATTAATGAGTGAGTTTACAACACTCTCCTACTCAGCAATGTGTGGGTCCTGAGCAGAATTAGTACTACTATAAACTGCATTAAGGTAAGCTTCAATCAACAGCCCTACCAGCACATAGTCAGTTTAACTTTATGAGGCTATTTACTGGTCATAGCATCACTGGTTATCAACATGGATATTTTCATTGTAAAACAAGGAAACAGTTCACTACAGAAAATATTTACAGCATGCTTGGTGAAGCTTCTGTCCCAGAGTTGGTGATTAAATGAAAAGGTTCAAGTCTTAGCCAGGCTTTTTTATAAAACATATATCCTTGGCCAGTAATATGTGGTGATTTTTTTCTTCAAGAGAATCATCCCTTTCATTGTACATGAGGAAGACAAAATAGGAAATGATGGATTACTTACCATTTCATGGAAGAATAGGATTTCCTTTCCTTTGACTCATGGGATTTATCCTGATCACATGGAAAAGTATAAACCTTCTTTCTTTGGATCTCAAAGGATTATTTTTATGAAAGAATGCTTTTGTTTTCCTATTTAAAATATTCATGAATAATAGATAAATCCAATAGATCTGAGATATGACTTTTATGTAAGCTGTGATCACTAAGAAGCTTTATGCTATTTCATGTTTAAATGTTTCACTCTTAGTTAAGGGTAAAAAATAATAGGATCATAGAATTTAAAACTAAGTCCCTAAAAGCCATCATGACCAGTCCTCATTTTAAAATGGACCAAAATTGAGACCCAGAGAGAAATATCTTCCCTAGGGTCACAGGGGAAAAGGCAGTAGAACTAAGAAGAATGAATGAATGAATGAATGAATGAATATTTACTAAGAGCTTATTTGTCAGGCATTGTCCAAGGTAATAGAAATAAGAATACAAGACAGTACCTGCCTGAGGTAGTTTTACTTTTACTTTTAACTATCAATTGCATAGCCCTTTGAGGTTTGCAGAGCTTTTAAAATTTATTATGCGATTTTAAACTAATTTTGAGAGGTATGTGCTTATCGAGAGTGATAATATATATTGAAAACTAGTGATCAAAGAACAAGTTTGATTTGGGGAGTCACAAGGACTGTGATTGGAATACTGAAGCAGTTGATAGGCACACTTTTTCTGGAAGCAATGGATGTATTGACTTGATTATGGTTCACTGACAGGCAGAAACATTGTGGGGGTAAATGTTAGGGGAATAGAAGTGAAGGCAGATGACAATATTCTTGGTTAGGTACTGGTTTACTGATAAACATGTGGATGGGACAAAAGGCATTATCTGTGGTCAGTTAGACATATGATGTTTGTCCTTCATTTTCAAAGAATACCATGACATCAGGGAGGTGATGTCATTACAAGCTCATGAATTGGATTTGAGGAGGAGGAGGCTGTGCTAAGTCACCCACCTCACTTTCTCCTACAGAACCATCTGGGTCTAATGGCCAGATATGAAACAGAATGACTGGAGATGGCCCTGGATATAAGGCAATCAGTGTTAAGTGATTTGCTCAAAGTCACATGGCTAGTAAAGGACAAGTATTTGAGACTGGATTCAAATTCTTATCCTCCTGGCTCCAAGACCTGTGCTTTATCCATTGTGCCACCTAGCTGACTATTAGAATGGTTTAGATGAGTTTATTCATATATGAGAATAGTCCAACTGAAGTTAGGAGCTCAAAAATCCATTGAGTCATCTCTCACAGAGAGGGAAGCCATGGTCTCCAAATTTAAACTTTGGTACTCTATTACCAAATTCAGTAAGTAAACCATCACCAATTCCATTTTTTTGCTTCCCTTCTACTCACATTCTTAGCAGACAGTCAGGTCAGATAGCTTATGAACTCTTCAAATTTTCAATCCTCTTGCTATTCAAACTCCATATTCTTTCACTAAGTACTTCACCTCTAATAGCACATATTTAGCAATACTTTTAACATTTTTAGCAATCAATGCAAGTATGAGATAGATATTCTTTCAAAGAAAGAACATTGAACCTTAGAGATATGATCTTTCATAGTGAATTTACCCAAGAGGGATAGAGTTTACATGAGGATCAGAAATTCTAAATGAAATTCTACATTTATGAAACTTGCTTTACAAAGAATGCACATTTAAGTTCAAAAAAACCTTTAATATGTTTATTAATCATGATACAACATAATTTGCATATTGAAGTATTTGCCCTCCTCAGAAAGATGACCAAGAAAAAGAATTTAATAAATTTAATTTACATTTATATTTGAAATATTATTTACATTTCTAAGACTAATATCATTAAGAATGCTAAGTACTTCTAGATATTATGAAATTATACTTCCTAAAAATTAGGTATTTATTTTATGCATTTTCTGAAGCAATTATTTTGAAATTGATTAGCAAGCATATTTCATGTTCTTCCCTCTAACCTCCAACCCGTATTCTCCTCATGAGATAAAGTTAGAGTCGGTTTTTCTGAACAACTAGATAAATGAAGCACTAAGTCTGAACCAATTTTAATTGAGAGTATGTTTAGAGAGGATTTGCTTTCCTATAATACCCAACCTAGAATCTTGAGAATAAATAGAAAATAGTAAATCAATCTCACTAAGTTCCCTTACAACCTATATTAGAAGAGTGAGTTTTCAGTGGAATTCCTTTTCTGTTTTATAAACTAAGCAAATGGTATTTCTATAGGTAATATATTACAAAATAACTCTTGGACTTTTCATATTTGGAAAGGAATTAAGAAGTCAAACTTCATTATTGCATTTGAACAAAAATCTCTTCTATGACATGCACATCAATGTTCACTCAGTCTCATCCTTGAAAATCTCTATATAAGGAATGTAGCTTACCAGATAATCCTATATTTTTAATTGATATTTTATTTTTACAAATAAATATTATGGAAGCTTTTCAACATTCATCCATAGGCATATGTTTGTTTTTAAGTTAGAAAATTTCCTTCCACCCTCCCTTCCCATCCCCGTCCCCAAAAGCAAATTTGTGATAAACATAATTAGCTATTTTGGTGTGAAGAATTAGGATTAAGGGAAAGAGACACATAAGAGAATTTTTTTTATAAAGTAGTCATCAGATTCTGAAGGGTTTTTAAAATTTTTTTCACCAATTGATAGTCAAAGGATACGAATAGACAATTTTCAAATGAAGAAATTAAAACCATATACAATGATATGAAAAATACTCCAAATCATTATTGAGTGGAGAAATGCAAATTAAAACAACTCTGAGTTGTCACTTTTCACCTATCAGCTTGGCTAAGGTGACAAAAAAGGAAAACGATCAGTATTGGAGAGGTTATGGAAGAAGTGGAACATTAATACATTGTTAGTGGAGTTGTGAATTGATCCATCCATTCTAGTGAGTAATATGGAAATATGTCCAAAGAGCAATAAAAAGTTCATTCCCTTTGACCCAGAAATTCCAATTCTTGGCCTATCCAGAAGAAATCTTAAAAAATCAGATGTCCTACATATTCCAAAATATTCATAGCAGCCCTTTCTGTAGTGGCAAAGAATTGAAAACTGAGGGGATATCCATCTATTGGGGAATGGCTAAACAATTTTTGATACATGAGTACTATGTAATATTATTATTATATAAAAAACTACAAATGGTTGAATTCTATAGATATATAGAATGAGTTCAGGATCTGACTCTGAGCAAAGGGAGCAGAATGAAGAGAACATTCTAGACATTAACAACTACATTGTGAGATGTTCAACTTTGATGGAAGCAACTCCTCTCAGCCGTTTGTAAGTCAGTAGAACTGTATTAGACTGGCTATGGACTATGCTATACCCATCCAGAGGAAGAAAAACAAAGCCAAATGAATAAATAAATAACCCTTCAGAATAGGATGAACCCTTTATAAAAAAAAGCTGTCTTTCTCTCTCTCTCTCTCTCTCTCTCTCTCTTTCTCTCTCTCTCTCTCTCATAATATATATATATATATATATATATATATTAATTTTTGTACAAATGCTGTTTTCATACTCTACTAAAATATTCTTGTTTAAGAGTAAACATAATACTCCCTCCCCCCCAAAATATAGACCCGCATGAGCAATAAAGTAAAGGGAGGAGAAAAAAATAAAAATAAATTTAAAAAATGTTCTTCAGTCTGCATTCCAACACCACCAACTCTATCACAGGTGGATCACATTCTTTATGATAAGTCCATCACAAAAGCTACTTCCATAATTTTCCAGATCTGTTGATTTTTCAAAGATATGTTTCACATTTTCTTCTAATTTTTCATTGTTTTAGTGTTGAAGTATTGTATCTTGACTTCTCATAAAGTCAACAGCTTCCTTTAGCTCCATTCTACATCTGAAGGATTTGTTTTCCTCAGAGAGCTTTATTATTTCTTTTCCCCATCTGGCCAATTCTGCCTTTTTAAAACATTCTTCTCCTCAATAACTTTTTGAACTGTTTTATTCATTTCACTTATGCTGGTTTTTAACATGTTATTTTCTTCACATTTTTTTTGTATCTCCTTGATTATGCTGCTGACTTCTTTTTCATGTTATTGCCTGCATCTCTCTTATTTCTTTTCCCAATTTTTCTTCTCTCTCCCTTACTTGATTTTCAATATCTTTTTGAGCTCTGTTATAGCCTGAGCCATATATCTGGTTTTTTTCCTTGGAGTTTTTAGATGCAGAAGCTTGTATTTCCTCATCTTCAGAGTGAGTATTTTGATCCTTCTTGGGATCATAGACAATGTATTTCTCAATGGTGTTCCTCTTTTTTCTCCATTTACTCATTTCCCCCAGCCTGTGCCTGGTTTTGGGGTGCTTTCTGAGCTTTTGAGTATTATTAGGACACCGCCGCCCACAAACAAGGATTTCAATGTGTGAAGCCCTGTGTTCCCTCCTGGTCTGTGAATGACCACAAGCACACCCCTCTGCCATGGGACTGAGGTGGGGGCATCTGCTGTTCTATGGAATGCCTAGATGTGATCAGGATCTGAATGTGGTCAGAGCCTCAGAGTCCTGTTCCCGGTATGGAAGATAGACCTCTGAAGTCTCTCTCCACTCCCCTACCTTTGGTAGGCTAAGCACTCAAGGCTCAGTTGCCTGGGATCTCCTGCTTACCTGCTAAACCTGCTTCTGTTTTGTGGTTCTGAACTGCCGGCCCAATGCTGCTCTCTGAGTGCGCTGAGGACTGGGCTTCATGTGCATGCTCTGGCAGAGGTCCCCCTCTGATCTTCCAAATTGTTCTCATTACTCCCTGGGGTATAGGTCAGAAAACTAACTCCGCCCCCTGTCATGAGCTGTAGTTCCCAGCATCCCGGGGCTGCCTCCAGGAGGCTGAAGTTCCTTCAGTCTGGCAGGTGGCCCCTCTAACCCCATGGAGTGGAGCCTTTCCACTATTTTCCAGGTTACCCTTGTCTGGAGAATTGTCTCACTGGCTCCCTCTGTGGACTCTGTCTCTCAAAAATTTAGAGTCATAATTTATGATTTTTGAAATATTATGGAGAAAAGACCTAAGAGAGGCTCTTCTCCTGTCACCATCTTAGCTCTGCTTCCATCCTATATTTTTTAACTTTTTTTTAATTATTAGGAAATATTTCCTTAAATCAAGTCCAAATCAGTTAATAGTATCTAATATATGACATATAGTTCTAAGTGTTGTATGACATAATGTCAACAAAATCTCTATCTCAGTGTGCTTGTTTCCTCTTCAAAGTAAACACTATATACATGTGTGTGTGTGTGTGTGTGTGTGTGTGTGTGTGTGTGTGTGTGTGTGTGTATTATATATAATGTGCTGGATTTATAATGTTGCCTAAAAACATATACTTGTTTTTATGCATATATGCATATAGGGATTGAATTCAGCTTCAAATCCATACATTGACATTAACCTTTATCACTTTAGTCTGTTTTAGTTGGTTTAAAATGATGTAGGACCTGGAGCTAGGGAGAGAAGGCTCATTGTTCTTCTGTCCATATTCATTTCAAGATTTTAAGAATGAACATGAATGTGGATGAACTATGAATAGTTGCTCTTTACAAGTCACTGGCTATGCCAACATATTGAAGGGAAGATTCTCATTTCCAGAGGTCCTTGCCATAACTGATAAGAAACAAAGATACTGGCTTTGGAAGGAGCTATCTCACTTTGCATGTCTTCCTGGGCATTTCTTCTAGTAAGTATGTCTGATAATAACCCCATCCTAAATTGGAGACCAATGCCTTTAAAACTTCAGTTAGTGTTTCATGTCCTCCTTCTGATAATGTAGGATAAAAAAGAAAGCTACCAAAACTTTTTCAAAGCTGTATCTTTGGGTAGTGTATTTGTGCACTTAGACTGTAGCAAGGACATTCTTTTTTTCTTTTTCTGTTTTAGAGACAAGTATTATAATTCAGGCAAAAATTATAAACCTTTTCTTATCTATATAATCATAATAATTTTCATTCTGATCTGGTGTTGTACCTAAAGACTAGCCCTCCATTAGCATATACCTCAAATAGAAACAAGACCCTTACTCAATTAACAAGCCTGACACCAAAAAGGTATAGCTGTTAAACTGTTAATCTTTAAAACCATTATCCTTTTCAATTCTACACTGTATTAACAAAGATCTGCTCCCAGTTAATCTGGCACCTCCAAGTCAAGTACTATAAATTCATTATGCTACAACACTAACCCTGAACTAAAGATGACCTCTTCAGACATGTAAGGGCCACTGTTTTATGTCTTACTTAAAGCCATTCCTTAGTTCCTCCCCAGTACTGCCCTTTCTCCTCCCCCCAACCCTCCCAACCCAAAGGGCAAAGTTTCCTTAAAAAACTCTGCCCTACAACATTATGAGATGATCACCCTTGATGGAAGTAGCCATTTTCAGCAGGCCAGAGAGCTAGGGCAACTGTTTTAGACCAACTATGGAGGAAGAAAAACTAAACAAAACAAGCCCTCCCCTCAAAAAACAACCCTTCAGAATCTGATGAGCACTTTATAAAAAATATTTCATATTTCTCTTTCTGCTAATTCCTAATTCATCATACTGAAAATGACTAATCTATAAACATGTTTATCAGAAATATGTATGTAAAATGCTGACCTGACTGTTCACCACTGAGGGGAAGTGGGGTGGGAAGAAAGGGTGGAAGGAAATTTTGTAACTTAAAAATATACATGTGCATGTGGATGAAAAAAAAATTGCCCCTTCTCTAACATGCTGTTATTCTCAGTCTACTTGCCAGTTTCTGGTAATTGTTTCTTTTCTTTCCCTTCTCAAATGACTCTTTCTATTAAAACTCACTTTTCTTTACCTTACTGCTTCCTTCAAGAATTCTGATAATTAACTTGTATTTTTGACTGTTCTTACAATTCTGCGCTAGAGAACCACGTGATTTCCTCAAATTTAAGTTAACCCTTCCAGTGGTCATTGCAAGTCCCCTTCCTCAGCAGTGTCCACCTCCGAGGCACTTGTCTTCATTTACCCATTAACAAGAACAACCCTCCCCCCCACACACACACATGTCTGCATTATCTTGAAGTTTAGAGAAATTCTAATAAATCTGTATGCTAATCTAATTCGGTTTTGTACTTTCTTACTGATTATGATAAACTGCACTAAAAATGAAGGTAAACACATATTTAACTAATTATTATTTTAAGGTCAAAAATCAGTGAGAACCCCTCTTCATTTTTGGAGGACCTATCCTCAAATGATAGAAGAGAAGGTGTGCTAGGGTCCTGGGGATCAAAATGAATAGAATATGACTAAATGACTCAATAATAATAGCAAATATAAACTCTCTCCTCTCTCCACACAATATCTCAAATAATACTCAAATGACCTTGACCTAAAGCAAAACATTATTTTTTTTTGTTTTTTTGCACATTAAAACCGATCTCTCAAAGGAGCAGGATATAAAATAAACCCATAAAAATCATCAGCATATCTATATATGAACAACAAAGCCTAAGAGGAAGAGATAGAAAGAAAAATTCCATTTAAAATAACTGTAGATAACATTGAATTCTTCGGAATCTACCTCCTAAGAAAAACCCAAAAACTGTATGAACACAATTATAAAGCTCTCCTTTATAAAGTCAGATCTAAATAATTGAAAAAATGCCAAATGCTCATGGTTCAATCAAGCTAATATAATAAAAATGACATTTCTACCCCAATTAAATTACCTTTTCACTGGCAAAGCAATCAAACTACCAAATGACTACTTTACCAAGCTAGATAAAATAGTAATAAAATTCCATATGGAGCAACAAAAGGGCAAGAATAACAAGGGAACTGATGAAAAAAAAATGTCAAGGAAGGTAACTTAGCTCTACCACATCTAAAACTATACTAGAAAGTAACAGTCATCAAAACTGCCTGGAACTAGCTAAGAAATAGTGTATTGGATCAATGGATTAGGATAGGTTCAAAAGAAACCACAGTGAATGACTACAGGAATCTACTATTTTTTTTTTTTTTTTTGCAAGGCAAATGCGGTTAAGTGGCTTGTCCAAGGCCACACAGCTAGGTAATTATTAAGTGTCTGAGGTCGGATTTGAACTCAGGTACTCTTGACTCTAGGGCTGGTGCTCTATCCACTGCGCCACCTAGCTTCCCAAGAATCTACTATTTGACAGACCTAAAGACATCAGTCTCTGGGATAAGAACTCACTATTTGATAAAAATTTATTGGGAAAACTGGAAATTAGTATGGAAAAACTAGGCATAGATCCACAACTCACACCCTATACCAAATTAAGGTCAAAATGGGTACAGGATTTAGACATAAAGAGTGATACCATAGATAAATTAATAGACCAAAAAATACTCTACCTATGTGATCTATGGAAAAAAGGATATCTTTATGACCAAACAAGAATTAGAGCATATTATAAACTGAAATATAAATTATTTTGATTATATTAAATTAAAAATGTTTTGCACTAATGAAAGCAATGCTACCAAAATTAGAAGAAAAGCAGAAAGCTGAACAATCTTCACAATCAAGAGTTCTATAAAAGATCTTATTTCTAAAATATATAGAAAATTGCATTAAACTTATAAGGTCACAAGTCATTCCCCAACTGATACATGGTCAAAGGATATGAACAGACAGTTTTCAAATGAAGAAATTAAAGCTATATGAAAGAATCTGAAAAAATGATCCAAATCACTATTGACTAGAGAAATGAAGTATCATCTCACACCTATTAGAATAGCCCAGATGAGAAAAAAGGAAGATGATCAATGTTCGAGAGGTTGTGGGAGGTTTGGGACATTGATGCATTGCTGGTGGAGCTGTGAATGGATTCCATTTTTCTGGAGAGCTATATAGAATTATGCCCAAAGCGCAATGAAATTCTTCATACTCTTTGACCCAGCAAATCCAATTTCTAGGACTATATCCAGAAGAAACTGTAAAAAAATGGGAAAGTCCTACATGTTCCAAAATATTCAGTGTATCTTTTTTTGTAGGGGCAAAGAATTGGAAAATGAGGGGATGCCCACCAATTGGGAAATGGCTAAAGAAGTTATGGTACACAAATACTATGGAATATTATTGTTCTATAAGTAACAATACATAGTCAGACCATAGGGAAGCATGGAATGACTTATGGGATCTGATGCTGAGCTAAGGGAGTAGAGTCAAGAGAACAATTTCCACATTAACAACATTATGAGATGAACAACTTTGGTGGAAGCAATTCTCAATAATCCAGAGAGCTAGGACAACTGTATTGGACTGGTAATGGACTATATTTTCCCCAAACAGAGGAAGAAAAACAAAACAAAACACATAGGAAAAAACCCTACTAAATCTGAAGAACACTTTATAAAAATTATCTCATATATCTCTTTCCCTTAATCCTAATTCCTCATGCCAAAAATTATTAATTTGTAAACATGTTTAACAAAATATATATGTAAAATGCTAACCTATCTTTTCCTTACTGAGAGGAGGGAGGTGGGAAGAGAGAGTGGAGGGAAATTTTATAATTTTGAAATATGCACATACAAATGGAATAAAATAAATAAATAAATATATTATAAAAAACTCCTCATTCTGGAAGGTCTTGAGGAAAAGAAATTACTAATTTTTTTCTCTTCCTCAAAATGTAAACATGCTTTCTCATCACTTTTCTGAAGGAACGATTGGCCCCAGTAATTCAACAAACATTTACTTATGTAAATAACTATTTGGCAAGAACTGTGAAGTTCAGAATACAAAGAAAGGGGGGGAAGAATATAAAACTCAAAGAAGGTCACATTTTAATGAGAGAAATTTGATGTAAATAAATATAAATAGATGATAGAGATTCTGAGAGAGGAAGAAATCATCTGGAAAGAATACAAGAGGCCTTTGTGTTGATGAAGTTTTACTTTAAGTCTGTAGTAATATAAATTATGCCCTTGATTTTACTCATTTTGTTTTATATCATTTCATGCAGGTATTTCTTGATTTCTCTGAATCCTTTTTTTCATACTTCATGTTGTTATTTTAATCATAGAAGTCATTTTTATCATAATTTATTAAATTATTTTTAAATCAATAATTATCTATTTTGTTATTTGTTTCAGAGAAGTCTTGCAATAAATATTATTTTCGCATGTAGTAGTTCCTCTCATTTTAACTTTGACTTCTGTAGGAAATGGGAAAACTGCATGTGTTTTTGTTTGTGTGTGTGTGTGTGTGTGTGTGTGTGTGTGTGTGTATGTGTATATGTATCCTGGTTCAAAGGTTGTAGCACAGTTGGATGATATTTTGGGTAGATTTCAGAATTGTTTTCCACAATAATTAGACCAATTCACATCTTTATTCCCAGAATCTACCTTCTTCCTGCTTCTCACCATGCAAAATTAGCCTAAGTTACCAGTACAAGAGAGAAATACATCTCAGAGGATTGACTTTGTTTTATTTAGATCCTCACCTTAGTTTCCTATTTTACTGTTCTACAAAGAGCTACATTCAAAACAAAGAACAAAATAACAGAGGATTTAGAAAAGATTCTTGTAGTATAAATTTGTCAGTCAGATTAGAGTTGGGTATTCAAGGTCTTAACTTTTCTATAAATTCTTTTCAAATGCTTCCTAATTGTGATAAGATATTATACCCAGGAACTCAATACACTACCAGCTTAAGATGAAATGTAATGAGATGCAAGCATTTATCATTGAGTCAGGTCAAAATTCCTAAAAGATAAGTGTTCAGCTCTTTTAGAAAAAAGAAAAAAACTACTAAAATCAATAGGCAATTTTACTGTTTCATTCATTCACCTTCAGATAGACTATACTGAATGAATGTTACCAAGTATATGAGATACTTGAACTCAAGTATAAGACTAAGATTTGAATTCATCAAAATACTTTCAAAAGAATATTAAAACTTTTTTCTAATTTATTTCCAATTATATTTTTAATCAGAATTCACTAGCAACAATTTATTTGTGATTCATTGCAATAAATATCTCTAGGGGTTTATTAAAAAAATTATAATATGTATTAGACATAATACCTAATAATGACTATTGTCCTTTAAGTTCATTCAAATTATTCTTTAATAGCTCAGAATGTGTAAGGACCTGCCTTCATTTTGTTTTTGCTGGGATTCCCTTGAGTACTCTTCTCTCTCTTTCCCCTTTCATTTTATTGTTTCTACTCTGAGAAACAACTTGTCTCAGATCATGGGAACTATGAGTACTGTTTGTGTCTTGACCATGGAGTCTGTAGTTCTATGTCCTATAAATTGACAATAGGGGAAGACAGACTTCAATTCTACTATCAGGCTGGGAGGTGTTGTAACACTAGACCTAGTGTCATGAAGACTGGAGTTCTAATTGAGTCTCAAGTACTTAGTAATTATATATCCCTAGATAAGGTAATTGAATTCTATTGGCCTCAGTTTCCTCAATTGCAAAGTGGAGATAATTATTAGCATCTACCTCCCAGGATTTTAAATATATATATATATATATATATATATATATATATATATATATATGTAAACATACATATATATTTAAATATATATATATATATATATATAGTATCAAAAGAGATAATACTTATGAAGGACTTAGAATAATTCCTGACTCATAGTACACATTTAATAAATGCTTGCTTCCTTCCTTCTTTTCTTTCTTCCTACCAGAGCTTCATCAGGGAGTATGTGCTTAAGATGCAAACTGTAAAAAAAAAAAAAGTTTTCATTTCATTTTATATAATTCCATACTTCAAGTACATTTTTAAATAAAATTGGGATTTGTAGGTCACCTCCAATAAATTCAATTAAATTCAATCAAATTAAAAAAATATATATATACATACATATACATATACATATATATATATATATATATATATATATATATATATATATATATATATATATATGAAATATTTTCTTTGTGCAAGATATTCTCTTAGGGACCAGGAATAAAAAAGATGAAAAACAACATTGTCCTAAAATAATAGAGGAAGACAAAACATATACACAAATAATTATGCTAAAAGACAGACTGCGATAAGCATAAAAGTGAGGTTAAGAAAATGTATTTTATTAGAAAAATAGTTTTTATTGTTTGGCTCCTATTTCCACCCACACAGCTATTCCACCCTGTTTCTCAGTCTAAACCTGTGCTATTCTTATCTGCAATTTCCAATAAAATTTCCAGAAAGGTTCTAACTTACCTTTCTCCTTATTCATTAGAAATCTGAAGAGGGTAACTTTTAAGCCTGCTCATTGCATATTATTCCTTACTATAACACTGCTCCATCTTCTTTTCTCTTCATATATGCCTTTAAAGATGAATTGAATTCTTTTATACTGTTCTTCTATAGTAATTGATTGGAGTTTACTGAGCTCCATCATGGAACTTTTGTCATGATCTTTGGATTATTTGTCAACCTGATTCTTTCAAGGTCATGGTGTTCTATGATTTATGGCCAGTGAGCATCACTGGGGGAGAATTGGCATCAAAGTGAGGAATTTTTGTGGCAGCAAGCAATTGGGGATATTTGAAAACACTGTCTAATTTCCCAAGTGAAATCTGATCTGATTTCTTTTTAATGACTTAATTCTGAGCACCTCTCCCTCTATACACTTCTATTGCAGCACCTGTACAAGAAATATACATCGAGGGACCATTTGACCAGCCTTATGTTCAGCTGTGTGTCATGGTCTGATCAATGTGAGTCTTTCGTCAACTTTGTTCTAGTGTGGAAGGTTATACTAATCTATTTTGCCTTATTCTCTGTTTGTTTTTCCTAGACCGATAGAGTTTGTTTATTCTCAAAAGGTTATAAAGTGTATGAAATGAAAATAAAAAGCTAATGAGTTAATGAAGCTTGTTGAAATAAAACCTTAATGGAATAATAGCTTTAAAAGTAAATGCAAATGAGTATACATCTCTGACTTACTCACTTTCTTTTTCTTCCCACCTCTTAAATATTTTATTGATCCCTTTGTCCTTGTAGAAGAATTGTTTTTGGGGGGAGAATCTTCCCCATTTCAAATTGACAAGATTGAACTCTCCCTTGTAAAAAATAAGACAATCAGGTAAAAATATCTAATAAAAGTCATCATATTTGGCAATGTGTATAATATTCTAAACTAGGAGAAACCTTCTTCTCTTCAATAAGGAGAATGGCTGTGTTTCATTGCTATTCATCCTGATTATCATTGGGTTTTTCAGTTACTCAGAGATCAATATTTTTTATCAGATTCTTTCAATAGTTTTTATTAATTTTTATTCTACAGTAAATGTATTATTTTTGGTTCAACTTATTTTATTTTGAATTAGTTTATATAGCACTTACTATGCTTTTGCCTAAATGCCTCATTTTCCTTTCTTCCTACAAAAATGATGTTTCTTTATGTGCATATGCTATAGATTTTTTCTTTTCTGTTATTTCTCAACTGATAAAATTGACTTTGTTTCTCAACCAATCCTACAAACTTTGTTTCTAGTTATTTGCTGTGAGTAATTTGGAATAGATTGAAAATTTTATTTCATTATTAGATTTTCATGAGGTACATGGTCAGGAATGAGATCAATGTAGATAAGGACAGATTAGTTACTTTTCTTATAAAATTCTGAATTGAAATCTACAATGGTTGCACGATGTCATACTTCCACTAATAGTGTAACAGTGTCTTCACATAGACCTTTCAACTTTTACCTTCCTAACTTTGGGAAGACTGCCAAATTGCAGGGTATGAGGTAAAACCTCAAAAATATTTTATTTTGTTTATCTTTTGTTATTAGATATGTATAACACATTTAAAAATTATTTTGAAAACTGCCCATATTCCTTGACTTGTCTCATGGTGCTTTTTGTTTATATTTGCCCCAATTTCATATATATATATATATATTATTATATTATTATATTAATAATAACATTCTTGGGGCAGCTAAGTGGTGCAGTGGATAAAGCACTGGCCCTGAAGTCAGGAGTACCTGGGTTCAAATCCGGTCTCGGATGCTTGGTAATTGCCTAGCTGTGTGGCCTTGGGCAAGCCACTTGACCCCATTTGCCTAGCAAAAAACCCCTAAAACAATTAATAACATTCATATAACACTTTAAGGCATACAAAGTGATTTACAAATATTCCTTTTTTTAAATTCTCACATTCTACCCTGAGAGGTAAAAGCTATTATCTCCACTTTTCAGATGAGGAAAATGAGGCTATGCTTTCATTAGAGGTTAAGTTACAGTGAATCACTGAGCACTAAATAGTTTGAAGATGGATTTAAATTCCCGCCTTCCTAACCCTGGGTCCAACACTTTGCCACTCATCCACCTACTTCTGAATACATTTGTTGAGTTATCAGACTACACAATGATGTTTGATAAAATATTTTCCCTTAATTGATTATTTTCTTTTTTATCTTTATTTTTAGAACAAAAGTTTTTAATATTTGGTAATGGAAATAATCTATGTTTTATCATTTTAAAAATTTTCTTTATCTCTTACCTGGTTTAAAAACAAGCAATCAACTTTCCCTCAAGTCATATTTGTGAAAGACAGCTCCTGTCCCCCTCTTAATTTATTTATAATAAGGACTTGTATATTAAAACGTTCACTTTTGATCCTTCCATCTTATTCAACTCTATCTTCAGAAAAGAGCCTGGTTCAAAATATTACCCGATTCAATCTTTTACTTTAAGTAAGATCTTTTAATATCACTCTTTACCAGAAAGTATTCATTAATTTTGTCCTACCCTCATTTCTATTCTCTTCTGATCTATTCTGAATTCAAATTTCCCATTTATAAGTTATAATATTAAAAGGCCAGTTAAAAGTCCTCAACTTCTTTAATATAATATAGCATAATATGATATAGTATAACATGATATAACATGTAATACAATATATAATATGTACTGTATAGTCCATTTCAAGTTTAGAACATTTTGAATTCAATTCAATAAACATATTTCCTATGTTACAAGTGCAATGCCATACACTGGGACACAAATAAAAGAAAGAAAAATACAACCCCTGCTCTCAATGAGTTTACAATATTATGGAAAACAACTCATAAAAGAGAAAATGGAGAGGGAGGGAGGGGAATAGGAAGTACCTGGAAACAAAGTAGAGCTGCTGATGGAAAGTGGAGATTTAGTGCCATAGTTCAAATCTCAGCTCAAAGGAAAGGTGTGGGAGGAGGTTAATTTTTCACATCATGGCTCTCCAATGAGAGGAGAGGTGACTTAGGGAATTGAGAAGGTATTCAAATATAAATGGTCCCAGTTCAGCAGACCATCATTCTATCTAGCCAGGCATTTTTAGATGGCATTTCAATCAGCCTTTTTTTGCTTTTTTATTCATTCTCTATACAATAAACAAATTAATTGGGGTACAGTATATAGAAATCAGGATCTGTAATCAGGAGGAGATGAGTTCAGATTCAGCCTCCATCATTTAGTAAATGTATGGTCTTGGACAATCCCCTTAACTTCTGCTTGCCTGAGTATTCTCAAATATAAAAGGGGGAAAATAAAACCCCCCACCTCCCAGAATTGATATGAGAATCAAATGAGCACATTGTGAGATGCTATTCAAATGCTATCTTCATCATCATCATCATGATCATCATGATCATCATCATCACCACCACCACCACCATCACCTTCCTCCAAATGTCTTTGTAACTCATCTCTCACTTTCCTCTATCTATCTAGATCCTGTTTTTTCTATATGATATACACCTTTTATTTCGATGAGTTAGTCCTTGGAAGCATAAACCTTGCTTAGAAAAAGAAAAAGTCACCACCCATTTATATTCATTCTAACTAGATAAAACCATTATGAGACCCTTATTTCTGACCAGCACCATGCCTCTCCTTAAAATATAGAACTCTCTCTATTACTTCTCTTTCAAAGATAAGACCAGCTTCCAATTTCTTCCCTGAAATTCCTTATCAACTTTTCCACTATACTGCTCTTGTCCTAGTATGTGAACTTGTCCTCTGACAACAGTCCTTGAATTTAACACTTGATACTTTTGTCATCAATTTTCAAAAAGTTTCTGAGCAATTTTCATGTATTATTTCATCGGTTTTAAAAAATAACCATTTTATTCCTCAGTTTATTTTTTATATCTATCTTTAAGCATATCACATTGTCTTATATAGTATTAATTTATTCTTTCCAAGTCATGATCATTTGCTTCTCTTTTTCCTCTCCTTCATTTTTAACTTCTTAATCTCTTATTTTCAGATCCTCTTACTTAGACTTTTCATATTGCTTGCTAAGTTGTCTGCTCTCTTTTTTGTCCTCATTATTACTATTTTAACAGTTCTGATTTCTGACCTAATTTCTACTTTAACATCTACTTTTTAAAGTTTTATTTTTTTCTTTTAAATCATTTGCCATTCTTTACTGTATTTCCATAATCTTTAAGGAGTTTACAAAATGCTCTTATCAGCAATTTTTAGTTCATTTTTGTTCATGGTGTAATACTTATCAATGTGTTGTGGTCTTTTATGCTGGGAGTTTTATTCATTTTTTCCTTTTGTATTTATCTACTTGAGAACTAGGCTAATATCAAGCATTTTTCACAGAGACCCTTTGATTTTTAGTCACTTTCCCTTGTACTACTATTTTGCATATTCCCACCTTTTTTCTTCTCCATTTAAGCCTTTTATCCTTTGTCTTTGTGGCATACATCTTTTTATCTTTTCTGATTCTTAATGTTGGAAATTCTCAGCCTCCTGAGTTGCAACTGAAGAAGAAGTGCATAGCCAGATTCCAGCTCAAGGAAGAAGACTTTAGAAGAAGAACTAATAATAATAATAAAGACTCCAGTCATCTTCCCCTGAGCACAGTTTCTATTCTTCATAACCTTGTGCTGCCACATCTTACATCCTATGTGCAATTGCCCACTTTCTGTCTTTTGGCTTCACAGAATAAGTGTTTCTACATGTACATGGCGGCAGTGACAGTTCCAGTGAATCTAATTGGGAGGAAATATAGAAATTTTCAGGGCTGGGACCTAGCACACAGGTTTTTCAGATGACTTACATTGGTTGTGCACAGTGTATGAGAATGGTAAGACTGGGGTCAAGGTGACTGGGCATTCTAAAATAATCCTCTACAAGGTTTCTACTACATAGAACTTTGCAGCACATTCCATTAAGGTATATTCTATGTTTTATTTTATTTTTTAAAAGCAACCATTTACTTTATATGTTTAATCATAAATCATAAAAGACATTTTAAAATTCAAACAGGAAATCAAAACTTTAAAATATGTTTCTTTAATTTATAAAAAACTACTTAAAAATGCAAAAAATTCATAGTTTCTTGTAATCAAGTCCTTTCCCTGAAAAAAGTCTTTTCAATTTATTCAAATTTATTAGTTTTATCTACCATACCTGTTTTCCTAGTCTCATACTTTGTTAGGGTCACTTGTGGTGTTTAAGGACAGATGCCCAAAAGCAGATATTTTTAACATTTAAAATTTTTAAATTTCATTTCCTTGTTCATAGCAAAAGTTAAAGGTCACATGACCTATACCATTGAACCCTGGCTACTACTTATATTTTAGTTATATCACATGATCCAAGTCAGATACCTTCACACTAGGATCTCGCCCTCATCAGTTCTATATTTTTTGAATATTGGAAACTATATCATACCATTTACATTCTATTATCTTAGAGCCAATCCTGTAAACCATTTGAAGCATTCCTTTTCAATGATCTTACCATGTTAACAATAAAAAAAAACACATTCTCCTTTCAGTAAAAAGATTCATATTTTGGCTCATTCTTCTTACTGTAACAGAATTAGAATCTTTTGTTTTCCTTGAAATTTGGTTCCATTTTTTACATTAATTTTTCTCACTACTCAAGACATTTTCTCTGTTTCTGTCTCTCTGTCTCTCTTCTCTCTGTCTCTGTTTTTCTGCCTCTGTCTCTCTGTCTCTGTCTCTGTCTCTCTCTCTCTCTCTCTCTCTCTCTCTCATTTCTTTCCATCTTTCTACTATCTTTTGATTGTTGTTTTTTTTTCCTAGAATGAGGAAATATGGACATATTGCAGGCAGTAAGGTATACATTATTAGACAGTGAGAAGTTAGAAATAAGTGATAAAATGGAAATGATAGAGGATGATATTTACTGGAAGACAGAAAGGAATGGGACACTTTAACAGGTAGAGGAGTTATCCTCAGTAAGGCCACCTTATCATGTGAGACAGAAGTGAAGGGGAAATAGCAGGCAGAAGATCTGAGTAATAGGAAATGAGGGAAAAGGGAAAAGGTTTATGTCAAATGACCTTGATTCTTATCTGTAAAATATGAGGCAATGTTCAATGAGGAGAAATGAAAAGCCATTGAGGATGCATGAAACTGTAGATAGATAGACAGTAAGACAGACATCAGACAGATAAACAGGCAGTTACCTACATACATACATACATACATACATACATACATAGATAATCACAAGTCTTTCCCAAAGTAGTAGATTAAAAATTGCTTGAATGAATGAATAGGAAGAGACTCATCCTTAAATTTAGGAGATCTCATTCTAGCTTTGGCTTTTTCACATATTTATTATGTAACCTTAGTCAAATCACTTAACCTTCTTGGGTCTTTGGTTCCTTATTTTTTATAAAATAGGAATAAAGGCTCTCCCTACCTTTCACAATTATTATGTGGTTAAATTGAGATACAGCTGTGAAAGCTTTGTGACTAAAAAAGGAAAGGCTATGAATATGCAAGGCATTCTTTTCTCTCTCAAAACTCTCCATGACTTTTGGCATCTGTGTAAACTTGAGAAACAAAAACCTTCCCTTGCCCAGATTGTCTTTCTACATTTGGTAAATGCCAACCTTCTATGAAGATGAATGCCTTTTGTCTTTGGTTGAACAGGAGTAACACTTACATTTCCATGATATCCCCCAAGCCGACCAAGCTGCTTTTCTTTAGACACTAGGTACTATCAATTATTCTGTTGTTGCTAAAAAACCAGCAAAGGGAAAAGAATGCAGGGCCATGTTATTCTTTCAGAGAAGTGGCATTTCCATTTATCTAAATGATATGGTTCAGTTTCTGCTCTTTTGTGTTCGATGCTGATCACAGGATTGTTTTCACTCTGCTCCAGGGTAGTTGTAAAATTCTAAGGACAGTCAGGCTAAGGAAATCACACAGGTTACAGTTGTTTGCAGTCCCTGTCACAGTTGGCAGTTTCAATACTTAGCTTTTATGGTTAGCTTGGCTTGATTTCCAAATTAAGTAGCCTCACATCAGGATATTACAAAGAATCTATCTGGTTGTGCAGATCAGTGTTGCCACTTTGCCTCCATCACTGAAAAGCTACCAAACCTACATCAAACCAGCTTCAAAAATTTCTTGAAGCCATTCTTTTACCTTCACACACTTTCCATCATTAGTTTTCACTACTTCACTCACTTTGCCATGTAGATGAAATCATAGTCCCTTGTTCCTTGAATTAGGACATTTTCCTTTTTTTAATGAATGTATTTATTTTTCCAACTACATCTAAAGTTTGTATCAATAATTTTTGTAAGGTGTTGAGTTTCACATTTTCCTCCCTCCTTTCCCTCCTACCCTTAATAGAGAATGATCTAAGATATACATGTATAACTATATCAAACATATTTGCATATTAATCATGTTGTGAAAAAATCAGGACAAAAAGGAAAAAAAGAACAGAGAAAAAACCATAAAACAAAATTTTAAAAATTGAAAATTATATGTTTTGGTCTGCATTCAGGCTCATAGTTCATCCTCTGGATGTGGGTAGTATTACCATCACAAGAACTGCAGAATTATCTTTGATTATTGAACAGTTGAAAAAAGCTAAGTCCATCATAGTTGATTATCACAAAATGTTGCTCTTGATGTGTTTCTTTTGATTCTGCTCACTTTACTCAGCATCAGTTTGTATAAGACTTTCTAGATTTTTCTGGTTTGACTGCTCATGATTTCTTTTTCTTTCTTTCTATTTTATTGCACTCTATTTTTCTACCAGTTATATGCAAAAACAATTTTCATTTGAGTGCCAAATTCTCTTCCTTCCTTCTACCTCATTGCCTCTCATTTAGAAAGCAAATTATTTGATATAGGTTAAAAAATGTGTATTCATTAAAAACATCACAATAGTTCTGTTGTAAAAGTAAACATAAATCCCTGCTTTAAAAAAAGATAAACCTAAAGAAAAATAAAGTTAAATAAAAAGGTGGGCTTCATTCTGTATTCTGACAACATCAGCTCTGTCTTTGGAATGCAAAAGCTTTCTTTATTGTAAGGCCTTCAGTGTACTTATGATTTATATCATTACTGAGAAAAAGTAGCTGATTCAAAGTTTATCATCCTACAACATTGCTGTTACTTTTTATTTATTTCCTATAGTCTTTGCTCATGTAAGCTTTTTTACTGAGAGCATCCTATCTATTCAGCCATTCCCCAGTTGATTAGCCTCCCTCAATCTCTAGGTCTCCGGCATCATAAAAAAAGCTGCTATAAATAGCTTTATCCATATAGGTCCTTTTCATTCCTCTTTTCATCCTTCCTCTTTTCATCTCTTCTGGAATATAGATCTAATAGTGGCACTGCTAGGTCAAAGAATAAACATTGTTTTAAAGCACTTTAGGCTGAGCTTTAAAATCATTTAGAGAATTGTTGAATCACTTCACAACTGCTCCAACAGTGCATTAATGTCTCATTTTCCCCTGCATCCCTTCAAACATTAGTTATTTTCCCTTCCTGTTCTCTTAACCAATCCAATAGGTATAAGGGAGCATCTCAGAATTGTTTCAATTGCATTTCTTCTATCAAAAGTGAGGATATTTTAAAAAAATGATAATTTCATCTAATAACTTCATATCTTTTGATTATTCAACAATGGAGGAATGACTTATTTTTTTTATAAATTTGACTCAGTTCTCTGTGTTTGGGAAATGAGATCTTTAACAGAGAAATTTGTTTCATTACCTTTTTTCCCCAGTTACTATTGCTAACTGTATTTCCCTCCATTTTATTCCCCTCACATCTATTTATTCTATTCTGTCTATCCTTTTGTCTTGTCCCTCTTCAAAAATGTTGACATGTGACTATTCCCTTCCACAATCTTCCTTAACATCTATCATCTACACTCTCTCCCCTGTTCCCTTTTGCCCATACCTTGACTCTCCTACTTTCATCTAGGTTAAAGATAGATTTCTATACCTAATTGAATGCATAAGCTATTTCCTCTCTGAGACAATTTCAATAAGAGTATGGCTCACTCACTCCCTCTCACCATTCCCTCTTCTACTCCACAGCAGAAGTTTTTACCTGCCTTTTTTATGTGAAATAATTTACCCCATTCTCCATTTCCTGTCCTTTTCCCCCCAGTACCTGTCCTGTCTGTTAACACGTTTTAATATATCATACCTTCAAATTCAGTTTCCATCTGTGCCTTGTCAATATATGCTTCTTCTAACTGCCTTAATAGATGAGAAAGTTCATATGGGTTATCAGAATCCTCTTCCCATGCAGGAATGTAAACAGTTAAATATAATTACATCCCTTATTATGTGCTATTCCTGTTTACCTTTTTAATGCTTCCCTTGAGTCTCATATTTGAAGATCCAATTTTTTGTTAAGCTCTTATTGTTTCATCAGGAAAGTCCACTATTTCATTGGCTGTCCATCTTTTGCCCTGAAAGAGTATGTTCAGCTTTGCTGAGTTGATTTTTTGGTTGTAATTCAAGATCCTTTGCCTTTCAAAACCTCATTTTCCAAACTCTGATCATAGAAGCTGCTAAATCTTGTATTATCCTGATTGTAGCTCCATGATATTTGAATTGTTTCTTTCTACATGCTTGCAATATTTTCTCTTTAACTTGGGAGTTCTGAAATTTCACTATAGTATTCCTGACACTTTTCACTTTGGGATCTCTTTCAGGAAGTGATCTATGGATTTTTTCAATTTCTCTTTACTATCTGCTTCTAAAATATAAGGGAAAATTTCCAATACAGTTTCTTGAAAAATGAAGTCTGGGTTCTTCTTTTGATCATGATTTTCAGGTAGTCCAATAATTTTTGAATGATCTCTCTTGGGTCTGTATTTTAGGTCAGATGTTTTTCCACTGAAATACTTCACATTTTCTTCTAGTGTTTTCTTCTTTTGGTTTTGTTTTACTGTTTTTTGATTTCTCACAAAGTCATGATCTTCTCTTTGCTCTATATTATATTTTAAGGAATTTTTTCAGTGAATTTTTTGTATCTCCTTTTCCATTTTACCAATACTGCTTTTTAAAGCATTTTTCTCATTGGTTTTGGTACCTCCTTTCCCTTCTGTTGTTCACTCATTTTTCCAGCATATGATTTTATTTTAACTTTTTGTTAAAGTGGGACTCTGCTTCCAGGATCCAGGGTGCATCGTCCCAAGATTTTGAGCAATTTTACAATTGTTTTTGGAGATACTTCTAGGGACCTGAAGGCTTTTTATTCTTCCAAAGTCTTACATGATATAAGGTTAGACTTTTTTCACTACTCACAAGGAACTATGGTGGTGGTGGGGAACAGGGAGGGTGGTGGTTTTTTGCTCTTCTATGGCAATAAACTCTGTTATGCTTGTGCTCCTCTTTCTGAGACTGGGACCCCAGATAGTAACCCAGGTCTGAATGTGGGTAAAACAACAGAGTCCTGCCTCAGTGTCAGTAAAGAGACCTTTGAATCTCTTTCTAATACCCTTACTATCTTTTGGAAGCAACTGTCACTGTTGCTGATTCAGAGGCTCCCAAGATCTATTCTTTGTCTGCTGGGGTCTGGTCTGTGCTACTGAAGCCTGTCCTCTACCCTCACCCTGGTTTGCAATGTTTTTCTGCTGACCTTCCAAGCTGTCATTGGCAATCTCCTGGCTGAGATGACTACAAACCCCTGCTGTCACTAACCCAGTTGCCCCACTTCCTGCTCTTGGATTGCTCAGACTGGTTTACTTCAGTGCGGCCTGGTCTTTTCTGTGTTCCACTTACACAAGGCAGCAGACCCTCTACCAATCTTCCAAGTTGTCTTGGACCCAAAAATTGTTTCACTTAGATTTTTGAAAGTTCTGCAGCACCAGAAATTATTTAGATTCATTATTTAAATGAATTTATTATATTTTGGGGGAGAGCTTGAGGGAGTCCCTGACTTTATTCCTCCATCTTGGCTCCACTTCAGAGCCAGGATATTTTCAATAAATTACCTAATCACCAGATTTGAAAAGAAAGTTTTCTTTCATTGAGAAATATCCCAATGATTTCTTCAAAGAACTGTGGCTTCTTGATATATGCATACTCCCTCTGTTGAAGGGTGACTTGGAGCAGAGACAACTGGGGGGGTTCTTTTATCTGTGAAGAAATTGCTAAGTTCTCTGACTAAGGAGTGTAAGATCAAACCATAGATTTCAATTCACAGATTACTGCAAAAAGTTATAAGTTATTTTACAGAGTTCATTAAGGAGGCAGCAAGGTAACAAAAGTGAGGTTTTGGAACAGAGAGTGATGCGAAGAAGAGAAGAGGCAGCAGAAGTATCAGCAACAACAGCAATAGTAGGGGCAGCAGCAGCAGCAGCTACCATGAGTGGAAGGCAGAGGTAGGAGGAGGCTGAGTGGGCCATGAAGCAGAGGAGTACAGCTGTAAATTTGCAGTCAGACTATCAGTCAGCCTGGTGGAGAAGGTAAGCAGAGATTTTTATGAACCCAGTCCACTGTTTGTGCTGGGAGGAACCAGGGGAAGGAGAAATGGGGAAACAAAAAGAATGGATTTAGGCATAACTTTGACAGACTCCATGCTAGATGGGTGAAGAGGAGATAAGACCAAAATACTTGCCTTGCTCTCAGTTAATTTACATTTTAGAAGAGACTGAACAAAGGGAAGGAAATCAGAGGCCCACAGAAAATGTCAGAAAGGAACAGATAATTTTCTTTAATATTTTATGAAATGCTAGATGAATATTCTCCTCATATTTCTCCTTTAATACATCCACTGAAGCATTTTATAGCCATTCTATGTCTTAATACAATCACATTGAAATTGAGGTTGGGGTCCCTCTGAAAGACTTGAATTCAAGTGATGTTTGATGAAACATTCATAGGAACAAAAGATAGGTTTCATCCCACCCTCCTAGTTGTATAGAATTATGGGACTTGTCTCTCTCTGTCAGGACTTTAGTATCCTTCCCAAACCACTAAAGAAGAAGCCTGGGAAACTCAAGAGTCAGCCAGCAGAAATAATGTCTGCCATAATAGTTGCAAGCACTTTTTGACCCTGGCAAAAAAATCTGAAGAACAATCAGCTATAAATGCTGGCCGCAATGCAAATCAGCAACAGTTGCTAAATCTCAACCTCTATGCCAAGTCCAGAATGCCCAAGTTTTTCATCAGTCAGATTCAGTTATTTAAACATGGGGTTTTGGGGAAGCTAGGTGGCGCAGTGGATAAAGAACTGGCCCTGGAGTCAGGAGTACCTGGGTTCAAATCTGGTCTCAGACAATTAATAATTACCTAGCTGCGTGGCCTTGGGCAAGCCACTTAACCCCATTTGCCTTGCAAAAAAATCCTAAAAAACAAACAAACAAAAAACCATGGGGTTTTCCCAGTTTTGGTCTCCTCTTCTGTGATGGACACCAGAATATCTTACCTTTTTCTATATTTCCTGAATGCCCCTTCTGGTTCCTCCATAAAGCCCATTGTTTTTCTTTCTAATTGCCAACTTCATCTTATTCTGCATTTTTTTTTTTGTGATGGTATTCTGCCTCCTAGAGATACTGATTTTCTTCTTTTTTAAAAAAATAATTAATTAATTAATTTTCAGCCATATGCACATCTATATTTTTAAGTTACAAAATTTTCTTCAAACTTCCCTTCCTGCCTCCTTGCTCTCAGAGGCAAAAAGTCAGATTAACTTTGTACATACATATTTTTGATAAGCATGTTTGCATATTAGTCATTTTCCATATGAGGAAGTAGGATTAAGGGAAATAGATACTGAAGATATAATTTTTATAAAGTATTCATCAGATTCTGAAGGGATGGATTTTCTTTTTTTGTTTTTTGTTTTGTTAATTATTATTATATTTTGTTTTGTTTATAATAATCCTCTGGATAGAGGTAACATTGTCTATGGCTAATCTAATATGATTGCCCTAGCTCTCTGAACTGCTGAAAGGAGCTGCTTCCACTAAGGTTAAACAACTCACAATGTTGTTGTTGTGCATGTTATCCTCTTGGTTCTGCTCCCTTTGCTCAGCATCAGATCCTGTAAGTCATTCCATGCTTCTCTAGAGTCCGACCATCTATGGTTTCTTATAGAACAATTCTATTTCTTAGTATTTGTGGACCATAACTTGTTTAGTCATTCCCCAATTGATGGACATTCCCTCAATTTCCAATTCTTTGCCACTACATAAACGGCTGCTATGAATATTCTGGAACATGTAGAACTTTTCCCATTTTTTATAATTTCTTCTGAGCATAGAGATAGAATTGGAATTGCTGGGTCAAATGGTTTGAACAGTTTTATCGCTTTTTGGGCAGTTATGTATTGCTCTCTAGAATGGTTGAATCCATTTACAATTCCACCAGCAATGCAACAAGTTCTCACTCCTCCCACAATCTCACCAACATTGATCATTTCCCCTTTTTCTCATCTCGGTCAATCTGACAGGTGCGAGGTAATATCTCATTGTAGTTTTAATTTATATTTTTCTAATCAATAATAATTTGGAACATTTTTTCTTACAATTATATATATTTTTAATTTCTTCATTTGAAAACTGCCTATTCATAGCCTATTCATTTTCATATATCAGTTGGAAATGACTTGTAATCTTATAAATTTTTTGTAATTCTCTATATATTTTAGAAACAAGACATTTATCAGAACTCCTAGTTATGAAGATTGTTTCCCAACTTCCTACTTTCCCTCTAATTTTGGCAGCATTAATTTTATTAGTGCAAAGATTTTTAATTTAATACAGTCAAAATCATTCATTTTGCAGTTTATAATGTACTATAATTCTTGTTTGCTCATAAATTTATCCCCTTTCCATAAATCTGATAGAGTATTTCTTGGTCTGATAATTTATGGTGTCTCCCTTTATGACTGACTTCTGACCCATTTTTATCTTATTATGGTGTAGGATATGAAGTGTGGGTCTATGCTAAGTTTTTGCCATACTATTTTCCAGTTTTCCCAACAATTTTTGTTCATTCATCTTTATGCCAAGGTTGAGATCAGGGACCTTAATGAAAATATGATGGTGCCCTTTGGGTTCCTCCCTCTGGCAAAATAATTTGTGCCTAAAGAATATTGTCACCCCTTTACTGTATTTATTCTACCTTGAAACCTCAAAATTCATTCAAACTCCTTTGATATTCTCTGATTCAAATGATTTCTGGTTCCAACTCTAACTATCACTTCATTGTATAAAGTTTCAAACTCCTTCCTTTTGCAGTGTACTGAGGCCAGTTACAACTTTACAGTCAAAACACTATCTATAGATATTGTTAGGGAAATTTCCACACCTTCTCCCCTTAGCACAATATCCCTCTGCTCTCAGATCAACTCATAGCTTTTAATATTTCTCTCAGGGGGATCACTTTGTTTTATATGTGTCTGGTGAATTAGAACCCTCCCCTTCACTTGTCTGCTGTAGGTAGGAGAGGGTAATTGGGTATGAATGGTTTGCAAAATGTCGAAGATTTAATTAAATTATCTTTTCTCACTCCAAATTACCCCCTTTAACTTACTTATCTTTGTCAAGGGCACCACCATCCTGGGTTCATAACTTTAGTATCATCTCTGTCACTTGATTCTTCCTCACTTTAATCAATGCCAGACATTTTTATTTCTTCTATTTTCTTTCTTCCACATGTCTACCACTCTAGTTTAGACTCTCAGAAACTCTCACTTTGACTATTAAAATAGTCTTTTAAATGATCTCTCTATTTCAATTCTTTTACCTCTTCAATCCTTTATTCATAGAACTACCCAAAAGAAAGGTCCTAAAAATTTTGGATTTAGTTTTCTAAAGTTCAGGTCTAGTTTACCAATTCTCTTCATGTTAAATTTGACTTAATTAACACTATGGTAAAATATTTCATCTTACCTCATGCATGTAAATTATAAATGCATTAATAAACACATATTATATGGCAACCAGATGAATCAACTGTGAAGTCCTTAATTTAATAAGAAGAGAGTGTTCTGATCACTGAATACAGATTATGATTGTATAATTCAGGAAATATGATTGACTGAAAGAATTAGAAAATGTTGCACTCTATATAAAACAGCAAGTTAGTTCAGCTGAGGAGTGGTCAAATCCAGAGGAAAAGGACTTATAAGAGCTAAAAACTTTTCAGTTTTAGCAGGGGAAGGAGAAAAGAGGAGATAATTTCTCTGTTCTCTGTCTCTTTTCTTTATCTCTGTCTCTCTCTGTCTGCCTGTCTCTTCTGTCTCTCTGTCTGTGTCTCTGTCTCTCTGTGTCTCTGTCTCTGTCTCTGTCTCTGTCTCTGTCTCTCTCTCTCTCTCTCTCTCTCTCTCTCTCTCTCTCTCCATCTCCTTATACCTTATTCACTCTTTTCCCTCCTTCTTTCCTTTTCCCCTCATTCCTCATTCCCTCAAGTATCCACTTCTGAACTTCAGATGAGCTTTTGAATTTCTATCATCCTTGGAAGTGGTGTATTCAGCACATCAGTTGCTGGTGGTAGTGTTCGCATCATGAATTGAGAAATGCAAAATGCATTGAAGACGATATATTTTCAGAGAGAAAAACCCCTTAGGATGGAGACAAATGCAGTTTATAGATTTTAGAAAGGCACTGCTCCTTCAAGACAAGAAAAGAACAATACATGCAGAACATTTCATAAAAAGCTCTATAAAGGGGAAAAATGGTTTATGGCAGCCAATAAATGGGATTAAAACATTGGACAAGCATATTATACAATCTTACTCCCATTGTTACTTAAACTTTAATAAATTTTCCCCAGGACCCTCTTGTATGCAAGCAAAGAATATTCTCCCAAATTGGGAATAATTTTTTTAAAATAACTGCCTTTTCTTTATTTATTCAGTAAATGTGTTTGCTAAAAGCAAATTAAAGTCTACTGGTCAATTGTTCTTGTGAAGCACTTTGGGGCTGACAAGGGACAGTATAAAAGGCAAATATCTCAGGGTTACTCCAAGAAGTCTTCTGTGGAACCAACCTTCAGAGTGTAAGGTGGAGGGGGAGATAACTAAAGGGTGCTATATTAGAAATGTCTACTCTTTTGCTTAATTTCCCCCCAATTATAAAAGACACATCTTTGTTTTGCTCTACTTCACAGAAGAAATTCTTGAATTATTTGTTCCTCTCTCATCTTTTCTGTTGAGGGGAATTAGAATCAACAATGGATAGAGATTTCCTTTATGCTTGGACTGAGCCAAACATAGCAATATAAAAAGAACAATTCCACTGTAAGTAATGATCACATTGTTTCTGTTGGTATTCCTTTTAGCAGGCACAGAAGAAAAACATACACTGTGCTGCATTAGGAAGTGGATAAAGTATGTGACCTCTGGGAGACAAAGCTCATTGTTATCTTTAATAATGCAAGGAAGCAGAAAGTCAAGGTTAAGAGAAAGAATATCTCAAGGTTGCAAGAGCTAATGGCAGGTTCTGTTTTTCATCAGCCCTGCTTTGCATTATTTAAGACTCTTATTGTCATGGAGTAGTTGGTATAATACTTTGTAAGAAAAAAAAACAAAGATAATAAAAAAGGAGCCAGAGAGAAGGAGAAACACATATAAAGATAGAGACAGTTACAGAGAAAGAGACAAAGAGAAAGAGAAACATATAAAGAAATAGATAAATGAAGGCAGATAGGAGACAGAGAAACAGAGAGAGAGAGAGAGAGAGAGAGAGAGAGAGAGAGAGAGAGAGAGAATTCAAACTGTATTCCTTCTAAGAAAAAAACTCAGAAAAAAAATCATCACTAAACCCAGAACTTAAGGACAACTTCTTAAAATAGTCATCAGAAGGGTCGTCATTCACAAATATCTTTGGGAAAACTCCATTGATATTATTATCTAAGGGGTCATCAAGAATCTAACTAAACAATTGAACAAGAACAACAATTCACAAATTGCACTTCAGTTCTATTGAATTGTTCTGGTCCTAGAAGAAGAGGTTAATTGAAGGAATGGTAGTTTAGATTTGGGATTTACTTGTGTTTTGGGGAGACAGGGTGAACCTGTATTGAATGCCTTAGTAAGGAATATAGCAATTGCAAAAATAACGAATGGAACTAGCAAGTGGGAGGGAATTATAAAAGGGGAGGTGAAAAGATGGTAACGTTAAGTCACTAATCTCAAAATTTTGCCCAAGAAAGAAATGGGGAATAAATAATGTTTGAAAGGTTCTTGCTGAAGGACATCTATAATCCTTCAGATCCAATTAGTTGCTAAGTCTTGTTCATTCTACTTTTGTGACATTTCACAAATATATGCCCACCTCTCTCTTTATCCATTTAGCCATTAATCAGGTTCAGAATGCCAGAACCTCTCACCTGGACTATTATAATAACTTGATCTTCTAGTTTTTATTCACTCACTATTCCATCCATTCTCTTCAAAGTTGTCAATGGTTAAGATGTTTTTTATTTGTTTGTTTGTAAGGTTCAGTGACTCCCTATTGCCTCAAACATATAATACAAACTCCTTTTAGGCATGTAAGGTCCTTTGGAATCTGACTTCAGTAGACCATTCCAGACTTACTTATATTATCTCTACTCACTGTGCAATCTTTAGCAAAATTTATCTATTGTCTATACTCGGGTAAGACTTCTCAGAAGGATGGTATAATGGAAGAACTTTCTGGATTCAATGTTGTAGTACATAAGTTCAAAACTAAATCCTAACATATGCTACCTATATGCTGTTGGACAAATTAATTAACCTTTCTGCGTTTCAGTTTCTTCAACAGTAAAATCCTTCTAAATCCAATAATTTTTCATCTCCATGATTTGAGAAGACTATCCTTCATGCTTAGATAGCATTTTTCCCTCATCCCAATTCCAATTCCTGGAATCCCTAGCTTCTTTAAAGGTTGATTTCTAAATAAACTTCCTCTTTGAGACAAAATTATGATTATTTCTATTCCTAGGGCTATTTTATTTAAAAATGAATATATATATGTATATAAGTAATACATATATATATATATATATATATATATATATATATATATATATATATATATATATATATATTACTTATTGTTCTCATTTTCCCCTTCCCTCAAACTTCTTCCTAGTAGTATAGGAACTGGTTGAGAATTTTTGGTTTATTATCCTTATAATCAAACATAATCATTTGTCTATAATAATAACTATCATTTATCTAGTTTAGTGTTTTAAGCTTAGCAAAGCACTTCACAAATATCTATTTTGCTCTTCACAACAATAGCAAGGAATATGTGTTATTTTTATTCCATTTTTGGAGGAAGACATTCTTGAAGTTGTCCAATAAGGTAAAATCTACTGCCTTTCAAAATAACTCATTACAATTTGGATTAATCTAGTCCCTCTTCCTACCGCTTCATACCCCTTGCATTTCTACCCATACCCTCTAGATTTCTCTTTAGATGTCCCCTCAAATACTTCAAAACAGGTATATCTGACATAGGTAAAATATTAAAGCATAGATAGTTTTTGAAATCCCTTCCAGTTAATGTGAGTTTTGCATAATTCTTTGTTCTTATGCATTTGTGTATTTGCCATCTCAAAGTCTTTTAATGTTATATAGAGAATATTAGATTATAGGACTAAGGTGGAATTGGAATGTTAAAATCATTTTCTTCCACTATAGAAGGTTCATGGAGGGTAGTTCTTGTTTGACATCAAAGGACAATATATAAGGACAATTTTCAATTTTCCCATTTTGTAACTAGTTGTTTCAACCTTTTTTCGAATAATATGCAGAGGTCTACATACTGATTTACTAAATAAAATGGAAGTGCCTTATTACTTGGAAAATATGACTTTCACATATTTTGTGGTACTTCTTCCAAAGATATAGTTCACATTCCCTTTATACCTTACTAGATAGTTTCATGAATTATTGTGAACAGAAAAAAAATGGTGCCCAAAGGTCAGGTGATATGCTTTTATAATGTACTTAGGCTTGTAATTGTAGTTGTAGGAGGAGTAGTAATTGCAGTTGTGGTAGTAGTAGTAGCAACAGCAGCAGTAGTGGTAGAAATAGTAGTAGTAGCAACAGCAGCAGTAGCAGCAGTAGTAGGAGCAGTATTAATAGTAGTACAGGCAATTGTAATAGTAGTAGTGGTTGTGGTTGTGGTTGTTCAATTGTTTCATTCAGGTCTGATTCTCTGTGACTCCCTTTCCAGTTTTTTTTGTCAAAGATACTGGAATTGTTTGCTCATTTTCTTGATGAAGATCTCTATTACACACACATACACACACACACACACACACACACAGAGGTATATAGATATACATAGAGAAATATAAAACTTATATATTATAGCATATAATCCAGCTCATTTTATAGATGAGGAACTTGGGCAGGGAGAAGTGACTTGCCCAGAATCATATAACTAGTAAGTGTCTGAGACCCAATTTGAAATCAGGAAGATGAATATATCTACTCTGCCTACTTCATTGTTTGTCCTTAATTTTAAAGAGGACCAATGGCATCCACTGTATTACCTAGCTGCCTTTAGAGGGTAGGCACAGAAGCAAAAACAGGTAGTATTCAATTCAGTTTAACAATCATTTTATAAAGTCTTTTCTATGTCAATAGTCCAGTATTGCAATGATTAAAAAAATAAATCAGTCCTTTCCATCAAAAAGATTCATTCTATTGAGAATGAGGATTAATATAAATATAGAAATAAGACCCCAGTTTTTAAAATGCAAGGTGCAACTCAAGGAAAAACAATATTTATTATTGTCTACAGTTATAAACTAACAATGGCAAAAAACATTATCTACCTTAAAGAGAAATGTGTCCATTGGGGGGAATAAGTGAGATAGGGAATATGTCATTTTTTACAGGTTCTTACAATATACCAAAAAATCCCAATGCTATGCTAATTATATAATTAGTTATAACTGCCTAGATTTGGGGGTATTTTGTCATATTGCATGTAAGGGGACAAAGACTTCCTAATTTATTATTCTATTTTTTTGCTTTGGAAGTTCGATATAGAGCAAAATTTTTTCGATTCTTTGGCTATCTTTGTCCAAGAACTGAGGCAAATGAAGGGAATATATGTGATATTAGATGTTTCTGCCTTTTAACACTAAAATAACATTGTTCATGCCAAACAAGGGAAAACCCAGTGCTCCCCTCTATTTGTCAACACAACATGTCCATAGCCTAGTGGATACAATCTAATTTGAGAAAGGCAACATGAAAAAAATCAAGGAAATCTTCCCAAAGGAAGGGAATATTGACCTGAACCTAGAAGACACATACAGATTAGGGGAAGTGGAGATGATAACAAAGCATAATCCAGACATTAAAATTGGGTTATTCAAATTAATGGAGATGGAAGATGACAAGAATATATTTTCTTATAAGGGAGACCATTATATTTTTGGGTACCTCTATGTACCATGCATATTTTCTTTTGAGAAAGATAGAGATGGTATTATTTCTCTTAGAATGCAAAGTCCTAGGCTGTTAGGTTTTCATTTTTTCTTGCTTGATCAACTTCAGCAATGGTTATTTTCTCCTCCAAAAACTTCTATTCTTCATTCCACCATATGTATATATGTAGTATATATATATATATATATATATATATATATATATATATATATATGTATATGTATGTATGTATATATATATCAAAAAGGTCAGTCATACCAGACTATATGAATATTTACAGCTTCTTACTTCTTTACAAGGAAAAACTCAGAGTAGAGGAAGCAAAATTTTGGAAAATTCTGAATAAATAAACATGAATGATTCAGCCTATGTTCTTGATTTCACAAAATGCTACCTACAATTAAATAAGATAAGCATATTTTTCATGAATAACATATCAAGTTTTCTTTCTTCTTTTCCTCATCCAGGTTTTCATCATCATTACCGAATCTAAATATTTTCACCTTCTTTCTAGAGAATCATGAATTTCTTTTCATTGTGGGCCTAATTAAGAATGCTAATGCATTTGAAAACATTTTTCAACACTAGGCACTTTTTTCTATAGGACACTCATATTTGTGAAACTGTTAAGAAAATCACATTTTTCATTCTTCCTGAGTGAATTTTTTCCTCCTTTTTTCACAAGGCAAGGGAATCAGTTGTATTTATTTTGCTGCTTCATTACAACTACCTCTCCTAGAGAACAGTTCCTTTACACCATTTTCCTGTTATGATAGGTTGAGAACCTCACTTTGCTTGATTTTTAAATTGTTTGAAGTGCTGCTTTTTGTACTTTAGAGTAAAGGGAAACTTAGTTTAATGGCAGTTTGACAGCTTTTTCCCTAGTGACAAAATGAAATTGATCAAATGTACATTAGAGCTTTTAGACTCTGAATCATACTGTAACCTGTAGGGAATGTCTCTTGAATAGAATAAGATTTATAAAATATGCCGCATTCAAAGTCAGATCATTCCCACTCAAACTCCAATTTACCTGGATCATTTTAATCTGTTTTCTTTCTTTGCGAAATGGCTTAGAATATCTATAAACCTGTGAGCTTCTTGGTTTTAGAATATTTAGAGTTTTTTGTAGGATAGGAGGGTCATATTAACATGTCAAAAGTCAGGACAGTAAGCCTTATAAATATAAACCACGTCTCTGACTTACCAGACATTTCTTTATTAGTCTAGAACAGTCAAAGACAAGGCTAGTAAAATATTTAAGGTGGGGAAAGGGAGAGTAATTGACCAGTTTCTGTATATCAATAATTTGAATTTGATATGAATTTAATTAAAATAGCCAACAATGTTATTTGACTTTGAAGTCACACATCCAAGATGTATCATTTCTATCATGCATAACCTCATCTTCTGATTATAATGATTTTCATGTCCTTTCACTTCAGAAGTGAAGAGAGCATTGTCTTTTTTCCCCATTGCCTAGTCCAGTGTCAGGAAAATAGCAAGAATTTAATTTATTCTTGTTATTTATTTATCTATCTATTTATTTATTGATATTCCCCCATATCTCAAAGGGGAAATAGATCAGGCAGGGCTAAAAGCACTGACTCCAGATCCTAATGAAATCAGCATTTCACACTGTGATTTCAAAAACCCAACAACCCTCTCTAACCTTTGCTATAAAAATGCCTTCTGATATTTCCAGAAACATACAATTACGTTATTGTAGTAGAGTTAAGGGCAAGATGTGAACAGAGTTATGTAGGATGTTTATCACTTACATGTCTAATAAACACAACTACTAGAAAAAGAAGCAGTGGGAGGTCTATTGCTTATGAAGATTTAACTCAAGGCTACAATTTTCTAAGTTTTTTTCCCCTTTCCCATTAAACTTCCACAATCACCCCATTAACCCAATAGTCCCTGCATTATGAGAATAAAATTAGGGCATAATATACATAGACCTTAAAGAAAACATACTGTTAGTAAAGTCTGTTTGTGTATGTGTGTGTGTGTGTGTGTGTGTGTGTGTGTGTGTGTATTATC